>NC_051315.1:199837-299747 GCF_015220235.1 Choloepus didactylus
TTTGTCTTTCTGTTGTTGATTGTAGATTTTTTTATATATCTGGATATTAACCTTTACTCTGATATGTGGTTTCTAATATGTATCCCTTGCATAGGCTGCCTTTTCTACGTGGACAAGGTCCTTTGATTACAACAAGGTTTGTGTTTATTTTGAAGAGATCTCATTTATTATCTATTTCTTCTTTGTTGCTCATGCTTTGGGTGTAAAGTCTAGAAACCACCTCTTTTTCACAGATTTTAAGACATTTCCCCACATTTTCTTCCAAATTCTTACAATCTTAGTGCTAAGGTTTAGGTCCTTGATCTATTTCGAGTTAATTTTGTATAAGGTGTGAGACAGGAGTCCTCTTCATTTTTTTTTAAAGAATACTATTCAATATGTTTACTAGCTCACCTATAATGAACAGGTATTCCAAATCAGTTTTCTTAATTCAATTTTATTGAGACATGTTCACATACCATAAAGTCATCCAAAGTGTACAATCAGTTTTTTCATAGCACCATCATACAGCTGTTTGCCCCATCACCACAAACAATTTTTTTTTTTTCATTTTTTCATTTTTATTGAGATTGTTCAGATACCATACATTATCCAAAGATCCAAGTGTACAATCACTTGTCCCGGGTACCCTCATACAGCTGTGCGTCCATCACACTTAATTTTTGTTCATAATTTTCGAAACTTTTCATTACTCCAGACAAGAAATAAAGTGAAAGATGAAAAAGAAAAAAAGAAAAGGAAACTCTAATCCTCCCCTATCCCTAACCAACCCCCTCAATTGTTGACTCCTAGTGATAGTATGTGTTATTGTTATGAAAAAATGTTGAAATACTACTAAACTGTAGTATATAGTTTGTAAATGGTATATAGTTCTTTCCTATATGCCCCTCTATTATAATTTCTAATTGTATTGTCATACATTTGTTCTGGTTCATGAAGTGATTTCTAGTATTTGTACAGTTGATCATGGACATTGCCCACCATAAAGAATCAGACAATACCACCAATGTCAAGTGTCTAACATGCCTCTCCTATCCCCCCCTCTTATCTGCATTTACCTTAGTATATCACCCTTTGTTACATTAAAGGAAGCATAATACAATGATTCTATTATTTACATCTCTATTTATGCTGACTGCATCCCCTCCCCAATGCCTCCCATTTTTAACACACCTTGCAAGGTTGACATTTGCTTGTTCTCCCTCGTAAAGAACAGATTTGTACTTTTATCACAATTGTTGAATACTCTAGATTTCACCAAGTTACACAGTCCCAGTCATTATCTTTCCTCCTTTCTTGTGTGTCTCACGGCTCCCCATCTTCCTCTCTCAACCATATTCATAGTTACCTTGTTCATGTACTTACATTGTTGTGCTACCATCTCCCAAAATTGTGTTCCAAACCACACCTCCTGTCTTCTATCACCCTGTAGTGCTCCCTTTAGTATTTCCTGTAGGGCAGGTATCTTGTTCACAAAGTCTCTCATTGTCTGTTTGTCAGAAATATTTTGAGCTCTCCTCCATTTGAAGGACAGCTTTGCTGGATACAGGATTCTTGGTTGGTGGTTTTTCTCTTTCAGTTATCTTAAACATCACACCACTTCCTTCTTGCCTCCATGGTTTCTACTGAGAGATCCGCACATAGTCTTATTAAGCTTCCTTTGTATGTAATGGATTGCTTTTCTCTTGCTTGCTGCTTTCAGGATTCTCTCTTTGTCTTTGACATCTGATAATCGATTATTAAGTGTCTTGGCGTAGGCCTATTCATATCTCTTCTGTTTGGAGTACGCTGCGCTTCTTGGATCTGTAATTTTTATGTCTTTCTTAAGAGATGGGAATTTCATTAATTATTTCCTCTATTATTTCTTCTGCCCCCCTCCCCCTTTCCCCTCTCTTCTCCTTCTGGGACACCATGATACGTACATTATTGTACTTTGTTTCATCTTTGAGTTCCCAGAGACGTTGCTCATATTTTTTTCATTCTTTTCTCTCTCTCCATCTGCTCCTTTGCGTGTAGGCTTTCAGGTTGTTTGTTCTCCAGTCCTGAGTGTTTTCTTGTCTTCTGCCTCTGAGATCTGCTGTTGTATATTTTCCATTGTGTCTTCCATCTCTTGTGTTGTGCCTTTCATTTCCATAGATTCTACCTAGGGTTATTTGAACTTTTGATTTCTGCTGTATACATGTCCAGTGCTTCCTCTTTACAGCCTCTATCTCTTTTTGCAATATCTTCTCTAAACTTTTTGAATTGATTTAGCATTAGTTGTTTTAAATTCCTGTATCTCAGTTGAAGTGTACGTTTGTTTCCTTTGACTGGGCATAACTTTGTTTTTCTTAGTGTAGGTTTAATTTCTGTTTGTCTAGGCATGGTTTTCCTTGTTTATATCCAATCAGGTTTTCCCAACCAGAACAGAGGAAGAAATATTCAGTATCTGGTTTCCCTGCGGTGTGTCTTAGAAATTGCTCCACCCTTTGATGCCTCGGGTCACTGTGCTTTTATGCCCAGCAGGTGATGCCTGTTAGCCTATAATTCTTGACTGTGTGAGAGGTGTGGCCGTGTTCCCAGGCTCTCTGGGGTCTGGTTCTGAATGGAAAGGGCCCCACCCCTTTCCTCCTAGAGAAGACAGACCCCTCAGGTGGAGGTCATAGCATTTCAGTGGTCTCTCTCTCTCTGCTTGTGCTGTCTCCGCCCTTCCCTGAGTCACACAGCCTGGAAACTTAAAATGACTGGGCTTTCTTTCTCCACTGAGCCAAAAAAGAAACAGATAGTCCCCTTCAGACCCAGTCAAGGCGACCCTCCGGCTCTCCCAGGTCAGTCGTCACCCAAGCTTCTGTCTGTTTTTTAGGGCTGCGTACCTGTAGTGAGCAGTTCACACACTTGCTACTTAAAACCCAGTTGGAGCTCAGCTGAGCCGTATTCGCTTGCTGGGAGAGAGCTTCTCTCTGGCACCACGCGGCTCCGCAGCTCAGGCTATGGGGAGGGGGTCTCCCGACCTGGTTCCGCAGGTTTTACTTACAGATTTTATGCTGTGTTCTCGGGCATTCCTCCCAATTCAGGTGGTGTATGATGAGTGGATGGTCTCGTTTGTCCCCCGCAGTTATTCTGGATTATTTACTAGTTTTTCTGGTTTTTGTAGTTTTGTTCCAGGGGGACTGCTTAGCTTCCACTCCTCTCTATGCCACCATCTTGCCCCCCACAATACATTTTTTAAATCAATTTTATTGAGATTTTTCACATACCATATCATCCAATGTGCACAATTGCCCACAGTACCATCATGCATGCTGTGCATCCATTATTCTGGAAAAGAAATGAAAAACAATAAAGAAAACTCAAACCCTCTCATACCCCTAAATCCACCCCTTCGTTATTGACTCATGGTATTTGTACAGTATGTTTCTCACTCTCGATGAAAATATATTAAAATGCTACCAACTGTAGTACATAGTTTGCAATATGTATATTTTTCCCTATATACCCCTCTGTTATTAACTTCTAGTTATAGTGTCATATATTTGTTCTAATTCATGAAAGAGATTTCTGATATTGGTACAGTTAATCATGGACCTTGGCCATCACAATATCACTGTTTTCTACATTCCAATGTTTTAATCTCCAACTTTCTTTCTAGTGACATACATGACTCTAAGCTTCCCCTTTCCACCACATTCACACCACCATTCAGCACTGTTAGTTATTCTCACAATAACATGCTGCAATTACCTCTGTCCATTTCCAGACACTTAAGTTTAACCTAGTTAAAAATTCTGTTCACAGTATGCAACTGCTCCCCATTCTTTAGCCTCGTTCCATAGGGGTAACTTATAAACACGTCTGTCAGTTTACATATATAATTAGTTCGTATCAGTGAGACCATACAATATTTTTCCTTCTGTGCCTGACTTATTTCACTCAATACAGGGCCCTCAAGGTTTTCTTCATCATCCTGATTTTTTTGTTTTCTTTAAATGGTTTTATTCACCCACACACATTCCGTACTTAGTAAGCCATCAGTGGTTCCCTGTATAACGTATTTATGGATTCACCACCATTTCATAAAGACATCTACATTTCTCCACAAAGGAGGAGGAAGAGTCAAAGATCGAGAGACAAACAAGAAAGAAAAAGAAAGATTAAAAAAAAATGACAGCTAAAAGGCAACAATAGAAAAGATAGAATTAAATTAAAGTACAATAAAAGTTAGACAGCATCACCAATGCCAAGAGTTCATACCCCTCCCTTATATCCCCATCTTATAGGGTTTTAGCTTTGGTATATTGCCTTTACTTAAAGGAAGCATGTACAATGTTTCTGTTAACTATAGACTCCAGTTTGCATTGATTGTATTTTTCCCCAATACCACACACCATTTTTAACACCTTTCAAGGTTGACATTCACTTATTCTCCCTCTTGTAAAAACTATTTCTACATTTTATCACAATTGTTGCACTCTAGGTTTCACTGAGTTATACAGTCCCAGTCTTTATCTTTCCTCTTTCCTTCTGGTGTCCCACATGTTCCTAAGCTTCCTCTTTCAACCATACTCACAGTCATCTTTGTTCAGTGCACTTACGTTGTTGTGCTACCATCACCCTAGATTGTGTTCCAGACCTCTCCCGTCTTTTCCTGTCTGTAGTGTTCCCTGTAGTGTTTCCTGTAGAGCAGGTATCTTGTTTACAAACTCATTGTCTGTTTGTCAGAGTGTATTTTAAACTCTCCCTCATATTTGAAGGACACTTTTGCCGGATATAGGATTCTTGCTTGGTGGTTTTTCTCTTTCAGTATCTTAAATATATCACACCACTTCCTTCTTGCCTCCATGGTTTCTACTGAGAAATCACCACATAGTCTTACCAAGTTTCCTTTGTATGTGATTGATCACTTTTGTTGCTTTCAGGAATCTCTCTTTGTGATATTTGATAATCTGATTATTAGGTGTCTTGGGGTAAGTCTGTTCAGATCTGTTTTGTTTGGGATACACTGTGCTTCCTGGATCTGTAATTTTATGTCTTTCATAAGAGATGGGAAATTTTCATGATTATTCCCTCCATTAGTGCCTCTGACCCTCTTCCCTTCTCTTCTCCTTCTGGGACACCCATGACACATGCATTCATGTGCTCCATTGTTGTGTCATTCAGTTCCCCGCCGAGATGTTGCTCATATATTTTTCCATTCTTTTTCCTATCTGTTCTTTTATGTGTAGGATTTCAGGTGTCTTGTTCTCCAGTTACTGAGTGTTTTCTTCTGCCTCTTGAACTCTGCTGTTGTATGTCTCCACTGTGTTTTCATCTCTCGTGTTGTGCCTTTCATTTCCATACATTCTGCCAGCAGTTTTTTCAAACTTTCAATTTTTATCTTGTTTGCCCAGTGTTTTCTTAATATCCTTCATCTCTTTTGCCATATCATTTCTGAAGTCATTGATATGGTTTTTTTTTTAATTTGGCACATTTCTTTGAAAATCTTTAATTGACTTTTTCATTAAAGCGAAACAATGTCTCAACTGTATCTTGATTGACATGTAAGTTTGTTCCTTTGACTGGGGCATATCTATGCCCTTTCCAGTGTAGTTTGTAGGCCTGTGTTGTCTAGGCATCTGGCTTCCCCCATTACCCCAATCAAATTTTCTGAGATCAGGATGGGTTCAGGTCTCAGAATGGGGTGATATTCAGTTTCAAGTCTCCCTGAGGGTGTTTCTTAGAAACTGACAGACTTTCCTGTGAGGTCTCTAGCCACTGTGCTCTTCCTAACCTGCCTGTCAGCCTGTTGCCCTTGACCAGTTTAAAGAGGTATGGCCCCTTTAATTTTTAACTGAGTTTTTTTCTGTTTTGACTTTTACCACTGGCTCGGTGGCTTGAGTTCTGGGGGTGAGGGCAGGCCCTTGAGCTGACCCCACCTCCTTCCTCACAGGGAAAATACACCCCCTAGGGAGCTCTCTTCTGCATTTCAATAGTTTCTTTGTCTCTCTGACTCTGTCAACTCCACCCCTGTCTGGGTCAGGGCACTGTGAACTGAAATGGCTGAGGCTCCACTGATTCATTCAGGTTGAGAGAGAGAAAAAGGGAAAGAAAGCCTCCCTTCAGACAGTCCACAGCCCCCCCCCCCCGCCCCCAATTTTACCTGTTGGTCGCATAGAGCACCTGGTTTTCTGGTCTCTGCCTCCTGGGGCACAGATGTTTTCTGGCTCTCTAAGACTGGTGTCTTAAAGGCTCTGTGTAAGTGTTTTTTTTTTTTTTTTTTTTATTAACTATTTTCCTCTCTGTTAGCCCCACCTCCTCTCCTCTGGGAGTGACCTCAGGGTACTTTGCTGCTTGTCTGTGTTTATAGCTTGTATTCAGCAGTCCACCCCCATTAATTAAAACCCGAGTTGGAGCCATTTGTATTTCCTCCTCAGAAAAGTGTGTTTTGTCCATTTTTTAATTGGGTTGTTTGTCTTTCTGTTGTTGAGTTGTAGGATTGCTTTATATATTCAGGATATTAAACCCATATCTGATATGTGGTTTCCAAATATTGTCTCCCATTGTGTACACTGCCTTTTTACTTTTCTAACAAAGTCCTTTGATGTACAAAAGTCTTTGATTTTCAGGAGATCCCATTTGTCTATTTGTTCTTTGGTTGCTTGCACTTTGGGTGTAAGGTCTAGGAAAACACCTCCTATCACAAGATCTTTAAGAAATTGTGCTACATTTTCTTCTAAGAGTCTTATGGTCTGAATGCTAATGCTTAGGTCTTTGATCCATTTCAAGTTAATTTTTGTATAAGGTGCCTCAAAAACATGAAAAAATGCCCAACTTCACTATTAGGGAAATGCAAATCAAAATGACAAGCTATCATCTCACACCTACAAGAATGGCCATATCCAAAAAAACAGAAAATTAGAAGCGCTGGAGAGGATGTGCAGAAAGAGGCATACTTATTCATGGCTGGTGGGAATGTAGAATGGTGCAAGCACTCTGGAAGACAGTGTTGGGTTTCCTCAGGAAGCTATGTATAGATTTGCCACATGACCCAGCTATTGTATCACTAGGTATTTACTCAAAGGAACTGAAAGTTAAGACACAAATAGATGTTTGTAAACTGATGTTTATTGTGGTAATATTCATGATTGCCAAGAGATGGAAACAGACCAAATGTCCACCAATGGATGAGATGATAAACAAACTGTGGTATATGCATATGATGGAATAGTTATTTAGCCGTAAGTCAGAACAAAGACATGGAACATATAAAAACTTGGATGAAACTTGAGGACATTATGTTGAGTGAAGTTAGCCAGAAATAAAGAGGCAAATACTGTATAGTCTCACTAAGATGAGCTAACAGTAATGAGCAAACTTTGAGAGTTAAAAGCTGATAACACAGTCTACAAGGTGATAGAAAGAGGGCAACTGTGTTGTATGCATAAAATAAAATATTGAGCAGCTGCAAGAAACAATGAAGCTGTGAGACACACCACTAGGTGAATGGATCTTGAGGACAGCGTTTTGACTGAAGTGCACCAGACATGAAAAGACAAGCATTATAATGCTCCACTAATATGGACTAACTATAATGTGCAAACTTGGAGAATTGAATCTTAGAGCACAGCTTAACAGGGGAATGCTCATTGTAATGGTCCCTAGATTGCAAGCTATTGCAGCAGTTACATCTCTTCAAGAGTTGTACTGGTTTTCTCCAGAGTCTGTGATACTGAGCTCTTTTTGTATAACCTGGTTGGTCTCTGGAACTTTGGGTATCTGTGTGACACCTGAAACTCAGAGCACAGCTTGGCAGCTATGAATGTATTACCCATCCAGCAAATTTTCAAAAAGCTGAAAAGGAGTTCAAATTTCAACTAGAGATATGAATGAGGCAGATCTAGTTAGGACTAATGCAAATCAGGCCAAAGAGGATAGGATGATATTGATTGTGTTTTAAAACTTCAACTTCTGTGTGAAACAAGGGGGAGATGTTAATTTAGTGCAGTATCTATATTTTCTGCAGCATACTAATTTAACTTGTACAATCAGTTTATTCAAACACCATAATTACATGGAACTTTGAATAGGAAGTGAGATCTGGTGGGTTTGTACAGGTTAGTAACAAATAGGGACACATCCCAAAGTAGTTTGGGCAAAGAAAAAAGTATATATGCAAGGTCCCCTTGAGGAGCTGGGGGAGAAATGTGGAAATGTTGGACTTCCCCACCTGGGTTATTACTGATATTCTCACAAACATTGAGGACTAAAAATTTAGAAGGTTGGGCCCTCAGTCATGGGGCTTGCCCTTATGAAGCTTGTTACTGAAAAGGAGGGGCTAAGCCTACTTACAATTGTGACTAAGAGTTTCTCCCAGAGAACGTCTTTGTTGCTCATATGTGGTCTCTCTTTCTCAGCCCACCCAGCAGATGAACTCACTGCCCTACTCCCTGTGTGGGACATGACTCCCAGGGGTGTAAATCTCCCTGGCAACATGGGACATGACTCCTCGGGTGGGCCTGGGCCTGCAATTGTGTGACTGTGAAAAGTCTTCTTGACCAAATGGGGGGAGCAAAATGAAACAAATAAAGTTTCAGTGGCTGAGATATCTCAAATAGAGTTGAAAGGTCACTCCGGAGGGCATTCTTATGTGCTATATAGATATCCCTGTTTAGTTTTTAGTGTATTGGAATAGCTAGAAGGAAATACCTGAAACTGTCAAACTGCAACCCAGTAGCCTTGATTCTTGAAGACGATTGTGTAACTATGTAGTTTACATGGTGTGGATGTGTAATTGTGAAACTTTGTGGCTCACACTCCCTTTCTCCAGTGTTTGTAAAGATAAGTAGAAAAATGGGGACAAAAACTAAGCAAAAAAGTAGGGTGGGATGGGGGGATGAATGGTTTGGGTGTTCTTTTTCACTTTTATTTTCATTCTTCTTGGAGTAAGGAGAATGTTCAAAAATAGATTGGGGTTATGAATACACAAGTATATGACGGTACTGTGAACAGTTGATTGCATACCATGGATGACTGTATTGTATATGAATAAATCTCAATAAAACTGAATTTTTATTTTAAAAAACAGCATTAGGAAACTAAAAAAAAAAGACATGAATTTAAAAATATGTTAGATGTCCTGTGTGCCAGTATGAGTATATTGTGTCCCCCAAATGCCATTATCTTTGATGCAAACCTGTGTGGGCAGATGTTATCGGTGTTGATTAGATTGTAATTCTTTGAGTGTTTCTTTGGACTGCACCCCACCCAGCTGTGGGTGATGACTCTGATGGGATACTTTCCATGGAGGTGTTGCTCCGCCCATTCAGGGTGGGTCTAAGTTGATCAGTGGAGCCATATAAACGAGCTGACATAACAGAAGGAGTTGAGTGCAGCTGAGAGTGAACTTTTGAAGAGGAGCTACAGCCAAGAGGGACGCTTTGAAGAAAGCACAGGAGCTGCAGATGAGAGACAGTTTGAAGACAGCTGTTGAAAGCAGACTCTTGCTCTGGAGAAGCTGAGAGAGGACAAATACCCCAAGTGCAAGTAAGAGTGACATTTTTGAGGAACTGTAGCCTAGAGAGGGACGTCCTGGGAGAAAGCCATTTTGAAACAGAACTTTGAAGCAGACGCCAGGCACGTGCCTTCCCAGCTAACAGAGGTTTTCCAGACACCACTGGCCATCCTCCAGTGAAGGTACCCGATCGCTGATGTGTTACCTTGGATACTTTATGGCCTTAAGACTGTAACTGTGTGACCAAATAAACCGCCTTTTATAAAAGCCAATCTGTCTCTGGTGTTTTGCATTCCAGCATCATTAGCAAACTAGAACATGCTGTATCGGTTCGTACGAATTTTCTTCTATTCCTAGTTTACTATGATTTCATTTATTTTAATAATAAATGTTTTTTCAATTGTATTGAAGTATTAAATCATCTTCCATATATGTGGTAGATAAAGTAATATGTTGGTTTATATGTGTGGCTCTGTAAGAGAGAGAGTGATTACATGTTTGCATATATATATTTTTTGAAATAAATTCAAAGTTACAGGAACAGTTGCAAAAACAATACAAACCCCATACACAGCATACCCTGACCCCCCTCACCAACTTGAACATGCTGTCGCACACACCATTTCTTTCTTTCCCTCCCTCCCTCCCTATCATCCATCATCTATTGCCCTGTCTTCTGAACATATGAGAGCAAGCTGCACATATCCTTGAACAAACAGTATAATTCACATATACCTTTCCCATGAACAAGAACATTCTTTTATGCAATCCCATTAAGCACAGCTAAGAAGTTCAAGAAATTCAACATCGATACAAAGCTTACATTCCATATTACCTTTTTTTTTTCTTATGTCCCAACTGTGTCCCTTTGAGCCTCCTCTCCTCCAGCCTCAGATCCCATCCAGGATAATCCTTGGCATTCAATTGTCATCTGTTTAGACTGTCTTTTTTTTTTTTTTTTTTTAAATTTTGGAAAAATATATACAGCCAAAATCTTCCCATTCCACCCCCACCCAAGCATTCCATTAGTGGGATTAATCACATTTAGAATGTCATAATGCCATCACCTCACCATCCATTACTAGAAATTTCCCTTCACCTCAAACAGAAACCCTACACTCATTCTTAACTCCTCATTGACCCCCCAATTCTCATAACCCATACTCAACTTTTCATCTCTATGGTCACATTCTCTGATAATTTCTTTGTGTTTACTGTGGGGCTTAAATTTAACCTCTTAAATCTAACAATCTTTGTTTTCTTTGATACCAACTTAACTTCAATAGGATGTGTAAATTATGTTCCTATACTCCTCCATTTCCCTGCTTTTATATAGTTCTTGTCAAAAATTACATATTTTACGTGGAGTCCAAAACCACTGATTTATCATTAGAGTTTATGTATTTTATATCCTGTCGGAAGTAAATAGTGGAGTTACAAATAAAAAAATATTGACTTCTATTTGTATTCCATTGTGGTCAGAGAATGTGCTTAAATATATACAATTTTTTTTTTTTTTAATTTCTTGAGGCTTGTTTTATGTCCCAGAAGATGGTCTATTCTGGAGAAAGATCCATGATCACTAGAGAAAAATGTGTGTCCTGGTGATCTGGGATGTAAGGTTCTATATATGTCTGTTAAAATTCTATATATCTCTCTCTCTTTTCTTTGTTTCTCTGTCAATAGGGCTCCCTTTAGTATCTGCAGTAGGGCAGGTCTTTTATTGGCAAACTATCTCAGCATTTGTTTGTCTGTGAGAAATTTAAGCTCTCCCTCAAATTTGAAGGACAGTTTTGTTGGATGAAGTATCCTTCATTGGAAATTTTTCTCTCTCCCAGTTTTAAACATACCATGCCACTGCGTTCTCACCTCCATGGTGGCCACTGAGTAGTCATTACTTAGGCGTATGTTGTTTCCTTTGTATGTGGTGAATTGTTCTTCTCTTGCTCTGCTTCAGAACTTGCTCCTTCTCTTCAGTATTTGACAGTCTGATCGGAATATGTCTTGGAGTGGGTTTGTTTGGATTTATCCTATTTGGAGTTTGCTGGGCATTTATGCTTTGTGTATTTATATTGTGTAGCAGGTTTGGGAAGTTTCCCCAACAATTTCTTTGAATACTCTTTCTAGACCTTTACCCTTCTCTTCCTCTTCTGGAACACCAATGAGTCTTATATGTAGATGTTTTATTTTATCTATCATATCCCTGAGTTCCATTTCAATTTTTTCAATTTTTTTCCCCATTTTTTCTTTTGTCATTTAATAATTTACGTATATTAAGTGTCTCTGAGCAAAAGAAATGAAGGATGTAAAGGAGTTCCTTGTATCCTTTTGCAACTGTCTTGTAACTTTTCAAATTATATCATTGTAGAAAGTTACCAAAAAATGAATATCCTGAGCTTGCTGAAACCACCTTAAAAGTCTTTTCTTCCATTCTTGCAACATACTTCTGGGAGTCTGTTTACTTTAATAACGTGCTATTAAAACAAAATATATGATCAGTTTAGATATCCATTGTCCCCAGCGTGTATGTGGTTTTGCAGGTAACAGACAAGAAGCAAACTCAATTGTCACCTTAAAATTTTAACATTGATATGATTTAAGTTCAAAGTGTGTATATTGGCATTTAATGTGGGGGGATTGCTTTCTGATTCAACTTTTTCTTCACTTATCATTATGGAATAAAAAAAGTTACTAGTGAGTCTCTATACTATCCACTTACATGAACATTTAAAATGAACAACAATTTTTGTAATTGTATTCTTTATTCCTATTTTGTTTGTTCTTGTTATGTTTACTGAAATGTAATTTGTACATGTTGGATTTATTAATTAAAATTGGAACTTGTTGCTTTGCTTTCGCTGTATGGATTTTTTGTTTTGTTTTGTTACTTTTCTAAAAATTCATTTTTCTTATGTCAGCCCATGACATTGAAAATTATAAATACATATAGGGTCATTCAGCAGGTATTTGAAAAGCAGTGATTAAAGGACTGATTAGTGCTCACACTCTCTGGCCTCCCAGGGCATCTGCTTTCTGGAAGGAACAGCTCTCTTTCACTAGAAGAATGAAGAGCGTGTGGAGTCAGGATTTATTCAGTCTTTATTTTGTTAACTGTTTCAGTTTGTTTTGAACAACAAGTATTCCCATTATAGCTGAATTATGCTGTCACATATGTCCATTTTAAGGAGTGGGGCTAAAAGAGCCCAAATAGGAGGGTTAGGTCTGAAAGCATCACCTATTCTGACTCTTAGAGAAGTTGTTCTGAGACCACAGTCCGCAAATGTTTTTCTGCAGTCACCTCACAAATGCAGTGAGTAACGGGACTGTACATGTAGCTCAACATTTTTGGGGGGTGGAGAGATGAAGGGGAGAGGGACATTTGTGAGGAGATTAAAAACATAGACTATTTAAATGTACATGGAAATTTCTTTTAATTTCATTCAATTAGTAAAACATTTTTTCTCAAGGGTTTTCATTGAAAGCATTTTATTTTCCATCTCTAGTGCCCTTTACATGGCAAGCTAAACCCACACAATTTCATCTCTACTCTGTAAGGTAACAAGCCCAGATATATGAGCTGAAATAGAAACAAAGTAACAAGCACAATGATTAAATACTGTCAGTGAAGAATTAATTACTGCCAAGAGAAATTACCCAGTACTTGCAAATAACCAGTGGAGTGATGGAAATGTTTTGGTAATGGATGGTGGTGATGGTAGTACAACACTGTGAACATAATTAACAGCACTGAAATATCTGACTGTGGTTAAAAGGGGTAATATTAGGTGGTATATGGAGCGAGAATAAATGAAAAAAAAATCCACATAACTGCACTACACAAACAGTGAACCCTAAGTTAAACCATAGACAATAGTACAGTTGTAAAAATGTGCTTTCATCAATTATGACAAATGTGCCATACCAATGGAAGGTGTTAAAAATAAGGGGGCATTTGGGAATTTTGCATTTTATGCAATCTATGTATTTTATGTTCTATAAACCCACAACTTCTCTACTTAAAAAAAAGAGTGATTACTAGGTATCTACTCAGTGGAGTTTCAGGCATGCATTGTCTCATGGAAGCTGTTTATTATCTGATTCTATAGGGATGTGTACCTTTGATTTACTTTCTATCAACCAGGCTATATAGCAACTCAGTAGGGGTAGAGGTTATGTTAGAGAAAACATATTACAATACAAATTATCCCTGTTAATAGCAATGCAAATTATGCCTATTCATAATAATGCAAAGGAATGTTATCCGGTAGAGAATATAAATCTCTGTAGCTCAAAGTCTCATTTGGACCAATTTTAACATCTTCCTGGCCCTTCAATTAATAAATGAGTTGAACAACATCTTTCACACTTCCACTTATTATTTGCAGGAGTCATATTTCTAACTGTTGACAATTACACTTAACACCACTATGAGGTAACAAGAGATACTGGGAAAAGTTCACCGTCTAAATAATATGAAATAGGTCATTTCCCCAATGTCTAGTCAAGGAAACCAGAGTCAACATGGTCAAAAGAAGAGAGGGGGTAATGCCTTTAGCAATAATTAAAAACGTCTGTGGCGCTTTCCCCGCCCACTCCCGCCCGCCCCCATTACGCGCCAGGAGGTTGGGGTCAGCGCCAGCCCCAGCAGTGAGCCCCTCACAGCCCTGGCGCAAGTGCCGGGCTGCAGCCCGCGAACCGCCCGGTCCCCTTTCTCCTCCTCCTTTCTGTCTCTCTGACTCTCTTCCCCTTCGCCGTCTCTCCCCACCCCTCTACCTCTGAATCTCCACCTTAATTTCTCGCCCCCTCCCTTGGCCGCCCCCTCGCGTGCCCAGTCACCGTCCAGCGCGGGCTTTCCGAGGACCACATGAGCGCCGCCGCACCCCCACCCCGCACCCCGCACCCCGCATCCCGCAGAAGCGAGGCTGAGCGCCCGCACTCTCCCCTGACCCAGGAGCCGCCTACCCGCCGAGCAGATGGGGAATGAGGCAAGTTCTCTTTAGAAATGTGCTCACACTGTTCTAGGTGGCCTAGATAGCCACAAAAAGATGGTGGTGGATGCGTGACTTTTTTAAAGAGTACTACCCAACACTTTTGCTTTCTTCTCCTCTACAAGAAATAGTAAAGGGAGTGCTACAGACAGATAAGAAAAGACAGGAGAGAAGGTTTGGAAAAGAATGTAGAAATGAAGATACCAGGAGACAGAAGGTGGGTAAAGATCAGGCACTGATGCTTAAGGAGTACAGAATGCTCAAGGACGGATTGTACAGCTACAGAAATGGATGGCACGGTTTTGGGTGATGGTAGCACAATGATGTAAGTACACCGAACGAAGATGACTGTGAGTGTGGGTGAAAGAGGAAGTTTGGGACATGTAGGTCACAAGAAGGAAGATAGAAAATAAATACTGCTACGGTATAACTTAGTGAAACCTAGAGTGGTCAGTGATTGTGATTAAATGTACAAATATAAGAATGTGTTTACATGAGGGACAAGAAATGAATGTCAACTCTGAGGTGTTAAAAATGGGATGGTATTGGGGAAAAAATACAATGAATGCAAACTAGAATCTATAGCTAACAATAACATTTTAATATGCTTCCACTAATTGTAACAAAGGAAATATATCAAAGCTAAATGTATATACGAGGCAGATGTAAGGGAAGACTATGGGATTCTTGGTGTTGGTGCTGTTGTCTGATCTTTTTATTGCATTTTATTTTAATTTTACTCTTTCTTTTGTTACTTTTTAGTTGTCTTTTTTTTTTTTTTTTTTTTTTTTTTTTTCTGTTTTCATCTCTTCCTCTTTCTTTGTGGAAGAAACGGAAAGGTCCTCAAATAGATAGTGGTGATGAATGCATAACTATGCGATAATTCAGGGAATCATTGGTAGTTTACTTAGGAGGGAATGTATGGTATGTGAATAAAACCATCTAAAAAATAAACAGGCATACTAGTGCTGGAGAAAATGTGGGGAAAGGGATGTACCTAATCACAACTGGTGGGGAAGTAGAATGGTACAGCCCAACTGGAGGGGAGTGTGCTGGCTCCACAGGAAGCTTAGCATGGGGTTGCCAAATGGCCCTGCAACCCTGTTATTGGGTATTGTATTAGTTAGGGTCCTCTAGGGAAACAGAATCAACAAGAGATATCTATAAATATAAGATTTATAGAAGTCTCTCATGCAACTGTGGGTGTGCACAAGTCCAAATTCGGTAAGGCAGGCAGCAAACTGGCAACGCCAATGAAGACGTTTGATGAACTCCTCAGGAAATGAACTGATGACTTCAACAAACTCCTCAGGAAATGCTTTGCTGGTTAACCAAAGAAGAATGGAAGGTCCTCTGTCTCGCTTAAAAGTCTTCAACTGATTGGATTCAATCCAGCTGACTGCATTCTCTCATTGTGGAAGACATACCCTCTGTTGATTTAATTAGTCACAGCTGCCCCCAAATGACTGATGATTTCATAAACCAGCCTTCTGGTTTATTAAGCAGCCAGAAATGTCCTTGCAGTAATGGTTAGGCCAGTGCTTGCTTGACCAGACATCTGGGTACTATCACCTGGCCAAGCTGACACATGAACTTAATCACCACACGTATACACCTGGAAGAACTGAAAAGAGGGACACAAATGGACATTTGCACAGTGGGGCTTATGGGGGCAGTAGGCATGATTCACAAAGGATGGAGGTGGACTAAGGGTACATCGACTGATGAATGGAATGGCCAACTGTGCTGTACACATACAGTGGAATACTGAGCAGCTGCAAGAAGGAATAAAGTTGTGAGGTATGTAAATAGGTGAATGGACATTTAGGACAGTATGTTGAGTTAAATAAAGCAGAAATGAAAAGAGAAACTTTATAATGACTCACTAATATGGACTAACTATAATGTGCAAACTCTGAGAATTGAATCTGAAAGCATAGGTTATCAGGGGAAGGCTTATTGTAAAGGTTCCTAGATTGTAAGCTGTTACAGTAGTTACATCTATTCTTGAGTTGTAATGGCTATTTCTAAATTCTAAGAGTCAGGGCCTTTCATGTATAACCTGGCTGGTCCCTGGAACTTTGGGTATCTGTGTGACACCTGAAACTCAGAGCCAGAGCCCGGCAGCTATGAATCTCAGCATTACCCCATAAAGCAAATGTTAAAGAGTCTGGAAAAGAGATCGGACTTCAACTAGTGACATGAACGAAATACACTTGGATAGGACTAAGGTAAATCAGACTAAAGGGTAAAGGACAATAGTGACACTGTTTTAAAACTTCAACTTCTGTGTGAGACCAAAGGAAGAGATGTTTATTAGGGGTTAAATTATATTTTTTGTAACACACTATATAATTTAACTGGTATGGGAGTGAAATCACCTTTTTTGTACCGGGTAGTGTGAAGCCCCAATACATCCCAGAGTAATTTGGGCAGAGAATAAAAATGTATTTGCAAAGCACCCTTCAGGGACTAGGGGAAAATGTGGAAAATTAAACTTCCCCACCTGGGGAATTACTGATATTCTCACAAGCATTGGGGACTACCACTTGAGAAAGTTGGGCCCTCAATCTTGGGGCTTCCCCTTATGAAGTTTGTTACTGCAAAGAAGAGGCTAAGTCTACTTAAAATGGTGCCTAAGAGTCACCCCCAGAGAACCTCTTTTGTTGCTCAGATGTGGCCTCTCTCTCTCTGACTAAGCCACCTTGGCAGGTGATCTCACTGCCCTCCCCACTACGTGAGACCTGACCCCCAGGGGTGTAAATCTCCCTGGCACATGGGACATGACTCGCAGGATGTGCTTGGCCCTGGCCTCATGGGATTGAGAAAGCCACCTTGGACCAAAATGGAGAAGAGAAATTAAAAAAAATAAAGTTTCAGTGGCTGAGAGATTTCAAATGGAATTGAAACACCACTCTGGAGGTTATTCTTATGTGTTATGGAGAGATCCATTTTTAGTTTTTAGTGTATTGGAATAGCTAGAAGGAAATACCTGAAACTGTTGAATTCCAACCCAGTAGCCTTGATTCTTGAAGACAATTGTATAACTATATAACCTACACTGTGTGACCATGCGACTGTGAGAACACTGTGGCTCCCACTCACTTTATTCAGTGAATGGACAGATGAGTAGAAATGAGGGAAGAAAGTAAATGAATTATGGGGAGGGATAGGGAGTATGGGATGTTTGTGGTATTCTTTTTTACTTTATTTTTTTATTCTTATTTTTTTGTTAATGAAAATATTCAAAACTTGATTTTGGTGATGCGCAACTATATAATGGTGCTGTGAACAATTAATTGTACACCATGGATGATTGTACAGTTTGTGAATATATCTGAATAAAGTGAATTTTTTAAAATGACATAGACTGGCAGAATGGATTAAAAAACAGGACCCATCTACATTTTGTCTACAAAAACTCACCATAGACACAGGACAAAAATAGGCTGAAAGTGGATGGTTGGAAAAATATACTTCACACACACAACAAAAAGAAAAATGTAGGAGTAGCTATCTCACCATTAGACAAACTAGGCTTCAAATGTAAAATAATTAAAAGAGCCAGATTGCTGGGAGGCGGGGCAAGATGGCAGACTGGTGAGCTGTAAGTTTTAGTTACTCCTCCAGGAAAGTAGGTAAAAAGCCAGGAACTGCGTGGACTGGACACCACAGAGCAATCTGTCTTTGGGCATACTTCATACAACACTCATGAAAATGTCGAACTGCTGAGATCAGCGAAATCTGTAAGTTTTTGCGGCCAGGGGACCCGCGCCCCTTCCTGCCAGGCTCAGTCCCGTGGGAGGAGGGGCTGCCAGCTCCGGGAAGGAGAAGGGAGAACTGCAGTGGTAGCCCTTCTCGGAAACTCATTCTACTGATTCAAACTCCAACCATAGATAGATTGAGACCAGACACCAGAGAATCTGAGAGCTGCCAGCCCAGCAGAGAGGAGACAGGCATAGAAAAAAAAAAAATAACACGAAAAACTCCAAAATAAAAGCAGAGGATTTTTGGAGTTCTGGTGAACACAGAAAGGGGAAGGGCGGAGCTCAGGCCTTGAGGCGCATATGCAAATCCTGAAGAAAAGCTGATCTCTCTGCCCTGTGGACCTTTCCTTAATGGCCCTGGTTGCTTTGTCTATTAGCATTTCAATAACCCATTAGATCTCTGAGGAGGGCCCTTTTTTTTTTTTTTTTTTTTTTTTTAATCCTTTTTTCTTTTTCTAAAACAATTACTCTAAGAAGCCCAATACAGAAAGCTTCAAAGAATTGCAATTTGGGCACATCAAGTCAAGAGCAGAACTAAGAGAGCTCTGAGACAAAAGGCAATAATCCAGTGGCTGAGAAAATTCACTAAACACCACAACTTCCCAAGAAAAGGGGGGTGTCCGCTCACAGCCACCATCCTGGTAGACAGGAAACACTCCTGCCCATCGCCAGCCCCATAGCCCAGAGCTGCCCCAGACAACACAGTGTGACGGAAGTGCTTCAAATAACAGGCACACACCACAAAACTGGGCGTGGACATTAGCCTTCCCTGCAGCCTCAGCTGATTGTCCCAGAGCTGGAAGGTGGAGCAGTGTGAATTAACAAAGCCCCATTCAGCCATCACTTGAGCAGACTGGGAGCCTCCCTACACAGCCCAGCAGCCCAGAACTGCCCTGGGGGGACGGCACTCACCTGTGACATAGCACAGTCATCCCTCAACAGAGGACCTGGGGTGCACGGCCTGGAAGAGGGGCCCACTTGCAAGTCTCAGGAGCCATACGCCAATACCAAGGACTTGTGGGTCAGTGGCAGAGACAAACTGTGGCAGGACTGAACTGAAGGATTAGACTATTGCAGCAGCTTTAAAACTCTAGGATCATCAGGGAGATTTGATTGTTAGGGCCACCCCCCCTCCCCGACTGCCCAGAAACACGCCCCACATACAGGGCAGGCAACACCAACTACACACGCAAGCTTGGTATACCAATTGGGCCCCACAAGACTCACTCCCCCACTCACCAAAAAAAAGGCTAAGCAGGGGAGAGCTGGCTTGTGGAGAACAGGTGGCTCGTGGACGCCACCTGCTGGTTAGTTAGAGAAAGTGTACTCCACGAAGCTATACATCTGATAAATTAGAGATAAGGACTTCAATAGGTCTACAAACCCTAAAAGAACCCTATCAAGTTCAGCAAATGCCACGAGGCCAAAAACAACAGAAAATTATAAAGCATATGAAAAAACCAGACGATATGGATAACCCAAGCCCAAGCACCCAAATCAAAAGACCAGAAGAGACACAGCACCTAGAGCAGCTACTCAAAGAACTAAAGATGAACAATGAGACCATAGTACGGGATATGAAGGAAATCAAGAAGACTCTAGAAGAGCATAAAGAAGACATTGCAAGACTAAATAAAAAAATGGATGATCTTATGGAAATTAAAGAAACTGTTGACCAAATTAAAAACATTCTGGACACTCATAGTACAAGACTAGAGGAAGTTGAACAACGAATCAGTGACCTGGAAGATGACAGAATGGAAAATGAAAGCATAAAAGAAAGAATGGGGAAAAAATTGAAAAAATCGAAATGGACCTCAGGGATATGATAGATAATATGAAACGTCCAAATATAAGACTCATTGGTGTCCCAGAAGGGAAAGAAAAGAGTAAAGGTCTAGGAAGAGTATTCAAAGAAATTGTTGGGGAAAACTTCCCAAATCTTCAAAACAACATAAATACACAAATCATAAATGCTCAGCGAACTCCAAATAGAATAAATCCAAATAAACCCACTCCGAGACATATAGTGATCACACTGTCAAACACAGAAGAGAAGGAGCAAGTTCTGAAAGCAGCAAGAGAAAAGCAGTTCACCACATACAAAGGAAACAGCATAAGACTAAGTAGTGACTATTCAGCAGCCACCATGGAGGCGAGAAGGCAGTGGCACGATATATTTAAAATTCTGAGTGAGAAAAATTTCCAGCCAAGAATACTTTATCCAGCAAAGCTCTCCTTCAAATTTGAGGGAGAGCTTAAATTTTCACAGACAAACAAATGCTGAGAGAATTTGCTAACAAGAGACCTGCCCTACTGGAGATACTAAAGGGAGCCCTACAGACAGAGAAACAAAGACAGGACAGAGAGACTTGGAGAAAGGTTCAGTACTAAAGAGATTCGGTATGGGTACAATAAAGGATATTAATAGAGAGAGGGAAAAATATGGCAAACATAAACCAAAGGATAAGATGGCCGATTCAAGAAATGCCTTCACGGTTATAACGTTGAATGTAAATGGATTAAACTCCCCAATTAAAAGATATAGATTCGCAGAATGGATCAAAAAAAATGAACCATCAATATGTTGCATACAAGAGACTCATCTTAGACACAGGGACACAAAGAAACTGAAAGTGAAAGGATGGAAAAAAATATTTCATGCAAGCTACAGCCAAAAGAAAGCAGGTGTAGCAATATTAATCTCAGATAAAATAGACTTCAAATGCAGGGATGTTTTGAGAGACAAAGAAGGCCACTACATACTAATAAAAGGGGCAATTCAGCAAGAAGAAATAACAATCGTAAATGTCTATGCACCCAACCAAGGTGCCACAAATACATGAGAGAAACACTGGAAAAACTAAAGGAAGCAATTGATGTTTCCACAATAATTGTGGGAGACTTCAACACATCGCTCTCTCCTATAGATAGATCAACCAGACAGAAGACCAATAAGGAAATTGAAAACCTAAACAATCTGATAAATGAATTAGATTTAACAGACATATACAGGACATTACATCCCAAATCACCAGGATACACATACTTTTCTAGTGCTCATGGAACTTTCTCCAGAATAGATCATATGCTAGGACATAAAACAAGCCTCAATAAATTTAAAAAGATGGAAATTATTCAAAGCACATTCTCTGACCACAATGGAATACAATTAGAAGTCAATAACCATCAGAGACTTAGAAAATTCACAAATACCTGGAGGTTAAACAACACACTCCTAAACAATCAGTGGGTTGAAGAAGAAATAGCAAGAGAAATTGCTAAATATATAGAGGCGAATGAAAATGAGAACACAACATACCAAAACCTATGGGATGCAGCAAAAGCAGTGCTAAGGGGGAAATTTATAGCACTAAACGCATATATTAAAAAGGAAGAAAGAGCCAAAATCAAAGAACTAATGGATCAACTGAAGAAGCTAGAAAATGAACAGCAAACCAATCCTAAACCAAGTAGAAGAAAAGAAATAACAAGGATGAAAGCAGAAATAAATGACATAGAGAACAAAAAAACAATAGAGAGGATAAATATCACCAAAAGTTGGTTCTTTGAGAAGATCAACAAGATTGACAAGCCCCTAGCTAGACTCACAAAATCAAAAAGAGAGAACCCATATAAACAAAATAATGAATGAAAAAGGTGACATAACTGCAGATCCTGAAGAAATTAAAAAAATTATAAGAGGATATTATGAACAACTGTATGGCAACAAACTGGATAATGTAGAAGAAATGGACAGTTTCCTGGAAACATATGAACAACCTAGACTGACCAGAGAAGAAATAGAAGACCTCAACCAACCCATCACAAGCGAAGAGATCCAATCAGTCATCAAAAATCTTCCCACAAATAAATGCCCAGGGCCAGATGGCTTCACAGGGGAATTCTACCAAACTTTCCAGAAAGAACTGAACCAACTTACTCAAACTCTTTCAAAACATGAAAAAATGGAACACTACCTAACTCATTTTATGAGCTAACATCAATCTAATACCAAAACCAGGCAAAGATGCTACAAAAAAGGAAAACTACCGGCCAATCTCCCTAATGAATATAGATGCAAAAATCCTCAACAAAATACTTGCAAATCGAATCCAAAGACACATTAAAACAATCATACACCATGACCAAGTGGGGTTCATTCCAGGCATGCAAGGATGGTTCAACATAAGAAAAATCAAATGTAATACAACACATTAACAAGTCAAAAGGGAAAAATCAATTGATCATCTCAGTAGATGCTGAAAAAGCATTTGACAAAATCCAACATCCCTTTTTGATAAAAACACTTCAAAAGGTAGGAATTCAAGGAAACTTCCTCAACATGATAAAGAGCATATATGAAAAACCCACAGCCAGCATAGTACTCAATGGTGAGAGACTGAAAGCCTTCCCTCTAAGATCAGGAACAAGACAAGGATGCCCGCTGTCACCACTGTTATTCAACATTGTGCTGGAAGTGCTAGCCAGGGCAATCCGGCAAGACAAAGAAATAAAAGGCATCCAAATTGGAAAAGAAGAAGTAAAACTGTCATTGTTTGCAGATGATATGATCTTATATCTAGAAAACCCTGAGAAATCGACGATACAGCTACTAGAGCTAATAAACAAATTTAGCAAAGTAGCAGGATACAAGATTAATGCACATAAGTCAGTCATGTTTCTATATGCTAGAAATGAACAAACTGAAGAGACACTCAAGAAAAAGATACCATTTTCAATAGCAACTAAAAAAATCAAGTACCTAGGAATAAACTTAACCAAAGATGTAAAAGACCTATACAAAGAAAACTACATAACTCTACGAAAAGAAATAGAAGGGGACCTTAAAAGATGGAAAAATATTCCATGTTCATGGATAGGAAGGCTAAATGTCATTAAGATGTCAATTCTACCCAAACTCATCTACAGATTCAATGCAATCCCAATCAAAATTCCAACAACCTACTTTGCAGACTTGGAAAAGCTAGTTATCAAATTTATTTGGAAAGGGAAGATGCCTCGAATTGCTAAAGACACTCTAAAAAAGAAAAACGAAGTGGGAGGACTTACACTCCCTGACTTTGAAGCTTATTATAAAGCCACAGTTGCCAAAACAGCATGGTACTGGCACAAAGATAGACATATAGATCAATGGAATCGAATTGAGAATTCGGAGATAGACCCTCAGATCTATGGCCGACTGATCTTTGATAAGGCCCCCAAAGTCACTGAACTGAGCCATAATGGTCTTTTCAACAAATGGGGCTGGGAGAGTTGGATATCCATATCCAAAACAATGAAAGAGGACCCCTACCTCACCCCCTACACAAAAATTAACTCAAAATGGACCAAAGATCTCAATATAAAAGAAAGTACCATAAAACTCCTAGAAGATAATGTAGGAAAACATCTTCAAGACCTTGTATTAGGCGGCCACTTCCTAGACTTTACACCCAAAGCACAAGCAACAAAAGAGAAAATAGATAAATGGGAACTCCTCAAGCTTAGAAGTTTCTGCACCTCAAAGGAATTTCTCAAAAAGGTAAAGAGGCAGCCAACTCAATGGGAAAAAATTTTTGGAAACCATGTATGTGACAAAAGACTGATATCTTGCATATACAAAGAAATCCTACAACTCAATGACAATAGTACAGACAGCCCAATTATAAAATGGGCAAAAGATATGAAAAGACAGTTCTCTGAAGAGGAAATACAAATGGCCAAGAAACACATGAAAAAATGTTCAGCTTCACTAGCTATTAGAGAGATGCAAATTAAGGCCACAATGAGATACCATCTAACACCGGTTAGAATGGCTGCCATTAAACAAACAGGAAACTACAAATGCTGGAGGGGATGTGGAGAAACTGGAACTCTTATTCATTGTTGGTGGGACTGTATAATGGTTCAGCCACTCTGGAAGTCAGTCTGGCAGTTCCTTAGAAAACTAGATATAGAGCTACCATTCGATCCAGCGATTGCACTTCTCGGTATATACCCGGAAGATCGGAAAGCAGTGACACGAACAGATATCTGCACGCCAATGTTCATAGCAGCATTATTCACAATAGCCAAGAGATGGAAACAACCCAAATGTCCTTCAACAGATGAGTGGATCAATAAAATGTGGTATATACACACGATGGAATACTACGCGGCAGTAAGAAGGAACGATCTGGTGAAACATATGACAACATGGATGAACCTTGAAGACATAATGCTGAGCAAAATAAGCCAGGCACAAAAAGAGAAATATTATATGCTACCACTGATGTGAACTTTGAAAAATGTAAAACAAATGGTTTATAATGTAGAATGTAGGGGAACTAGCAGTAGAGAGCAATTAAGGAAGGGGGAACAATAATCCAAGAAGAACAGATAAGCTATTTAACGTTCTGGGGATGCCCAGGAATGACTATGGTCTGTTAATTTCTGATGGATATAGTAGGAACAAGTTCACAGAAATGTTGCTATATTAGGTAACTTTCTTGGGGTAAAGTAGGAACGTGTTGGAAGTTAAGCAGTTATCTTAGGTTAGTTGTCTTTTTCTTACTCCCTTGTTATGGTCTCTTTGAAATGTTCTTTTATTGTATGTTTGTTTTCTTTTTAACTTTTTTTCATACAGTTGATTTAAAAAAGAAGGGAAAGTTAAAAAAAAAAAAAAAAAAAAAGGAAAAAAAAAAAAAAGATGTAGTGCCCCCTTGAGGAGCCTGTGGAGAATGCAGGGGTATTCGCCTACCCCACCTCCATGGTTGCTAACATGACCACAGACATAGGGGACTGGTGGTTTGATGGGTTGAGCCCTCTACCATAAGTTTTACCCTTGGGAAGATGGTTGCTGCAAAGGAGAGGCTAGGCCTCCCTATATTTGTGCCTAAGAGTCTCCTCCTGAATGCCTCTTTGTTGCTCAGATGTGGCCCTCTCTCTCTGGGTAAGCCAACTTGAAAGGTGAAATCACTGCCCTCCCCCCTACGTGGGATCAGACACCCAGGGGAGTGAATCTCCCTGGCAACGTGGAATACGACTCCCGGGGAGGAATGTAGACCCGGCATCGTGGGACGGAGAACATCTTCTTGACCAAAAGGGGGATGTGAAAGGAAATGAAATAAGCTTCAGTGGCAGATAGATTCCAAAACGAGCCGAGAGATCACTCTGGTGGGCACTCTTACGCACACTTTAGACAACCCTTTTTAGGTTCTAAAGAATTGGGGTAGCTGGTGGTGGATACCTGAAACTATCAAACTACAACCCAGAACCCATGAATCTCGAAGACAGTTGTATAAAAATGTAGCTTATGAGGGGTGACAATGGGATTGGGAAAGCCATAAGGACCAAACTCCACTTTGTCTAGTTTATGGATGGATGTGTAGAAAAGTAGGGGAAGGAAACAAACAGACAAAGGTACCCAGTGTTCTTTTTTACTTCAATTGCTCTTTTTCACTCTAATTATTATTCTTGTTATTTTTGTGTGTGTGCTAATGAAGGTGTCAGGGATTGATTTAGGTGATGAATGTACAACTATGTAATGGTACTGTAAACAATCGAAAGTACAATTTGTTTTGTATGACTGCGTGGTATGTGAATATATCTCAATAAAATGATGATTAAAAAAAATAAATAAATAAATACAAAAGCAAGATGAGCAAGTAGGGACAAAAAAAAAAAAAAAAAAAAAAAAAAGAGTCATTGCTAGTCCTCAGAGGAGAAAAGGCACTCGCCCCATGGAGTGATTTTTCAGATTTGAGAAGCCAAATCTGGTTTCGATGGCAGTCGCTGACTTAAAAGTGGAATTGAACACAAGAGAGCCAACAAATCATTCATTGGTTATTATCTTATTAATAATAAACATGATCTATTATATTCATTTCTGAATTTTTGTAGATAGTAACACACCTCTATTAAAATGTGAATGTAAGAGATCAAAAAAAAAAAAAAAAAAAGAGCCAAAGAAGGACAATATATATCAATAAAAGTGTCAATTCATCAAGAAAACGTAACAATCATAAGTATTTATGCAATGAGCCAGATTCCTGCAAAATACATGAGGCAAACACTGATAACACTGAAGGGAGAAGTAGATACCTCTACAGTAACAGTTGGAGACTTCAATACACTGCTCTCATCAATGGATAGAACATCTAGACAGAGGATCAATAAGGAAACAGAGATGTTGAACTGTATGATGAATGAACTCAACTTGACAGACATTTATAAAACACTACACAGAAGAGCAGAATCCACATTTTTTCAAGTGATCATGGGTCGTTCTCTAGAAGAAACCACATGTTAGATCACAAAGCAAGTCTCAACAAATTTAAAAATATTGGAATTATACAAAACACTTTCTCAGTTCGTAATGGAATGAAGTTGGAAATCAAGAACAGGCAAAAGTACATACCCCGTGATGAGGTTGCAGGACCTTATGGCCCCACAAACTTGCTTCTTGTGGAACCACCAGTGACCTCCAGAAAGTCTACACCGTTCTGCCTCCTCATCAGCAGTAAGTAGGTACATCCCTCTCTCCATGTTTTCTCCAGCACTTTTACCCCCTTTATATTTTTTCCTACAATTTTATAGAGATATATTCACACAATATGCAATTATCCACAGTGTATGTTACGGTGCCCGCGAGTTAAAGCACGAGACAGCCAAACAGAATTTAAAGAGCCTTTATCAGCCGGCCGGCGACTGCCGCCCGTCACTCCGCGCAGGGACTTCAGTGAGCAGCAGCCGCGACCTGTGTGCACTGGGGCCTTATGTAGACAGAAACCGTGTCCTAGGAACGCAAGCAGGCAAGCTATTCTAACAGAAGCAGAGCTGGCAGTTAGCTGTTGATCACAAAAAAACAATTTCACACAGAGTTTCACTTGGAGCTGGAGCAGCTATTGATTATTAAAGGGCTACAAAAAGTTTCACTTGGACCTGGAGCAGTTATTGTTAAAAGGGTTACGCTTGGCTGATGCGTGCAACCGCAGCTTTGCCTCCCCTAAACGGTAAAGTTTTGCTCTCTTTAACTGGTACAGGCCCAGTCTCACTCCCCCCTCCTCATGGCCTAATGCTGTTTACACAACACTGTTGCTTTGCAGGTGTTTTGGGATTCAGGGAAAGGGACCCCACTTCATGTACAATCAGTTGTTCACAGTATCATCATATACTTGTGCATTTATCACCACAGTCAGCACTTGAATGTATTGATTACTATGAAAAAGTGTTTTTTTGTGTGAATAATAAAAAAGATAATAATAAAAAAATAAAGTGTCATACAATACATTAGTAAGGCAGAAAACACCACCACTACCAAGGATCCCATATCCCTCCCTTGTTTCCCCCTCTCATACACATTTAACTTTGGTATATTGCCTTTGTTACATTTAATGGAAGCATATAATGTTACTGTTGACCATAGACTCCAGTTTCCTTTGATTATGTTTTTTCCCAATACCATCCCTTTTTCAACACTTCGCATGGTTGACATTCATTTGTTCTCCATGATGAGAACATTTTTATATTTGTACATTTAGTAACAGTCATTGGCCACTCCAGTGTTTGCCAAGTTACACAATCCCAGTCTTCATCATCTATCTTTACCTCTGGTGTCATACATTCCCCTGTCCCACCTCTTTCAGCCTTACTCATAGATATCTTAGGGAACACCTAACAGGGAAATGATTGTTATAATGGTCCCTCGATTGTAAGCTCTTGCAGCAGTAAAATCTATTCCTGAATTGTAATGGCCATCCCGAAACTCGGAG
The DNA here is from genome assembly GCF_015220235.1 of Choloepus didactylus. Classification (NCBI taxonomy): domain Eukaryota; kingdom Metazoa; phylum Chordata; class Mammalia; order Pilosa; family Megalonychidae; genus Choloepus; species Choloepus didactylus. The sequence goes on from NC_051315.1 coordinate 227,814, forward strand.
ATGTTGATCCCTTGGTGTATAACCTGATTGGTCTCTGGAACACTGGGTATCTGTGTGACAACTGAAACTCAGAGCTAGAGCTTGGCAGATATGAATGTCAGTATTAACACATACAGCAACTGTTAAAAAAAAAAAAAAAAAAAGCTGAAAAAGCGTCCAGACTTCCATTAGAGATATGAAGGAAGCAGATCTGGTTAAGAGCAGGGCAAATCGGGCCAAAGAGTAAACGCTGAAACCGACTGTGTGTTAAAACCTCAACTTCAAGTGAGACCAAGGGAAGAAATGTTTATTTGGTGTAGGATCTATATATATTTTCTAAACAATATAACTTCTACAGTCAGTTTGTTCAAACACCACAATTACATGGAACTTTGAATAGGAAGTAAGATCTGGTAGGTCTGTATAGTTTACAGTGAAATAGCAACACATCCCAAAGTAATTTGGGTGGAGAATAAAAATGTACATTCAGGGCCCTCCTGAGGAACTGGGGGAGGGTGCGGAGGAGATGGACTTCCTCACCTGGATGGTTGCTGATGTTCTCACAAACACTAGGGACTGGTGGCTTGACATGCTGAGCCCTCTGTCTTGGGGCTTGCTCTATGAAGCTTGTTACTGCAAAGGAGAGACAAACATGCTTATAATTGTAACTAAGGGTCTCCTCCTGAGTGCCTCTGTGTTGCTCAGATGTGGCCTTCTCTCTCTCTCTAACTAAGCCACCTTGGCAGGTGATCTCACTGCCCTCCCCTCTATGTGGGAACTAACTCCTAGGGGTATAAATCTCCCTGGCAATGCAGGATATGACTCCTGGGGATGAATCTGGAGCCAGCATCATGGGACTGAGAACATCTTCTTGACCAAAAGGAGGCTGTGAAATGAAACAAAATAAAGCTTCAGTGGCTGAGAGATTTCAAATGGAGTCGAGAGGTCACTCTGGTGGACATTCTTATGCACTATATAGATAACACTTTCTAGGTTTTAATGTATTGGAATAGCTAAAAGTAAATACCTGAAACTACCAAACTCCAACCCAGTAGCCTTGACTCTTGAAGATGATTGTGTAACAATGTAGGTTACAAGGGGTGACAGTGTGATTGTGAAAACCTCCTGCATTGCACCCCCTTTATCCTGTGTATGGATGGAGGAGTAGAAAAAATGGGGACAAAAACTAAATGAAAAATAGGGTGGGATGGGGGGAATGATTTGGGTGTTCTTTTTTATTTTATTTTTCATTCTTATTCTGATTCTTTCTGGTATAAGGAAAATATTCAAAAATAGACTGAGGTGATGAATGCACAACTATATAATCGTACTGTGAACAGTTGATTCTACACCATGGATAACTGTATGATATGTGAATATATCTCAATAAAACTGAATTAAAAATAAAACGGGCAAACGGTCAGAAAATTCACGAATATATGGGGGCTTGTTCTGGTTTGCTAATGCTGCCAGAACGCAAAACACCAGAAATGGATTGGCTTTTATAAAGGGGGGTTTATTTAGTTACACAGTTACAGTCTTAAGACCATAAAGTGTCCAAGGTAACACATCAGCAATCGGGTACCTTCACTGGAGGATGGCCAGTGGCATCTGGTAAACCTCTGTTAGCTCAGAAGGCATGTGGCTGGTGTCTACTCCAAAGTTCTGGTTTCAAAATGGCTTTCTCCCAGGATGTTCCTCTCGAGGCTGCAGTTCCTCAAAAATGTCACTCTTAGTTGCATTTGGGGGATTTGTCCTCTCTTAGCTTCTCTGGAGCAAGAGTCTGCTTTCAACGGCTGTCTTCAAACTGTCTCTGTAAATATTTCAAAAGATAGGAATAAAAAGGAACTTTCTCAATATGATAAAGGCAATATATGAAAAGCACACAGCTAAGATCATATTCAAGGAGGAAAGACTGAAAGCTTTCCCTCTAAGATCAGGATCAAGACAGGGATGCCCACTGTCATCACTTTTGTACAACATTGTGCTATAAGGTCTCACTAGAGCAATTAGGCAATAAAAAGAAATAAAAGGCATCCAAATTGGAGAGGAAGAAATAAAACTTTCAGTGTTTGCAGATGATGTGATTGATCTTACATGTAGAAAATCCAGAAAAATCTAGATCAGAGCCACTAGAGCTAACCAATGAATATAGCAAAGTGGCAGGTGACAAGATCAACACATGAAAATCAGTAGTGTTCCTACACACAAGTAATGAGCAACCAGAGGAGGAAATCAAGAAACAAATTCCATTTACAATAGCAACCTAAAGAACCAAGTATTTAGGAAAAAACTTAACCAAGGCCACAAAAGACCTATACAGAGAAAACTACAAGAAACTGCCAGAAGAAATCAAACAGGACCTAAAAAAGAGGAAGAACATGCCTTGCTCACAGATTGCAAGACTAAATATAGTTAATATGTCAGTTCTACCTAAACTAATTTATAGATTCAATGCAACACCAGTTAAAATGCAGAAACAGAAAAACCATGAACCAAATTTACCTGCAAGGGCAGGATGCTCCAAAGAGCCAAAAGTATGTTGACAAAGAAGAATGAAGTGGGAGGTCTCACACTAGCTGACTTGGAAGCATACTACAAAGCCACAGTGGTGAAAACAGCATTGCACTGGCATAAAGATAGATATGCCAACCAATGGAATTGAACTGTGAGTTCAAAAATAGACCCTCATCTACAGACAACTGACCTTTGATAAGGCAGTCAAGCCAATGCAAGCTGGACAGAGCAGTGTCTTCAACAAACGGTGTTTGAGGAACTGAATAGCCATATCCAAAAGAAAGAAAAGGGCTCCTATGTCACACCTTATACAAAAACTGACTCAAAATGGATCAAGGACTTAAACGTAAGTGCTAAGACAGTAAGATTTTAGAAGAAAATGTGGGGAAATATCTCAAAGATCTTGTGATAAGAGGTGGTTTCCTAGACCTTGTACTCAAGGAACAAGCAATAAAAGAAGAGAGAGACAAATGGGATCATCTCAAAATTAAACACTTTTGTACGTGAAAGGGATGTGTCAGAAAAGTGGGCAGCCTACACAATGGGAGACAATATTTGGAAACTACATATCAGATAAGAGTTTAATATCCAGAATATATAAAGAGATCCTGCAACTCAACAACAGAAAGACAAAAAATGCAATTTAAAAATGGGCAAAAAACATAGATAGGCACTTTTCTGAAGAGAAAATACAAATAACACAAAAACATTTGAAAAGATGCTCAACTTCACTGGCTATCAGGGAAATGCAAATCAAAACCACAATGAGATATCATCTCACACCTACTAGAGTGGCCACTATCAAGAAAACAGAAAATGACAAGTGCCAGAGAGGATGTGGAGAAAGAGGCACACTTGTTCACTGTTGGTGGGGATGTAGAATGGTGCAGCCACTCTGGAAGACAGTGGGGTTGTTCCTCATGAAGCTAAGTATAGAACTGCCACATGATCCAGCAAGTCCATACTAGCTGCATACTCAGAGAACTGAAAGCTGAGACACACGCAGACATTTGTAAACCGTTGTTCATAGCGGCATTACTCACAATAGCCAAGAGATGGAAACAGCCCAAATGTTCATCAACAGATGAGTGGATAAAGAATCTGTGGTATATACACATGATGGAATATTACACAGCTGTTAGACAGAACAAAGTCATGGAACATATAATAACATGGATGAACCTTGACGACATTGTGTTGAGTGAAGTAAGCCAGAAACAAAAGGACAAATACTGTATGGTCTCACTGGTATGAACTAACATTGATGAGCAAACTTTGAGAGTCAAAAGCTGAGGATGGGCACCTTGATCAGACTAGGCATTTGATGCTGAAGGAGTATAGAATTTTCAACAAGATTGATTGTATAGATCCAGAAATAGATAGCATAGTACTGTGTGATGGTAGCAGAATATTGTAAGTACACCGAACAAAGATGTCTGTGAGTAAAGCTGAAAGAGGAGGGCTAGGAGAATTCAAGACACCAGAAGGAGAGACATACAATAAAAGAATGGGACTATATATCTTAGGGAAACCTAGGGTGGTCAATAATGGTGACTAAATGTACAAATATAAGAACCAATGAATGTCAGCCTTGCAAGGTGATCAAAAAGGGATGGTATTGAGAAAAAAATACAATGAATTGAAACTGGATTCTATGGTTAACAGTATCACTGTAATATGATTCCACTAAATGTAACAAAGGTAGTTTACAAAGCTAAATGTCTGTGAGTGGGGAACATAAGGGAGGAGTATGGTATTCTTCGCAGTGGTGGTGTCGTCTGACCTTATTGTTGTATTTTATTGTATTATAATTTTTTATCATTTTTATTCTTTTTAAAAAATTTTGGAGTAAAGAATATGTTCAAATATAGATTGTGGTGATGAATGCAAAACTATATAATGATACTGTGAACAATTGTACACCGTGGATGATTGTATGGTATGTGAATATATCTCTATAAAATTGCAGGGGAAAATATAAATGAGCGGTAGAAGTGCTGGAGAAAACATGGAGAGAGGGATGTACCTATTTACTGTTGGTGGGGAAGCAGAATGGTGTAGACTATCTGGAAGACAGTGTGGTGGTTCCACAACAAGGTAAGTATGTGGGTGCCATAATGTCCTGCAACCTCATTATGTGGTTTATACTTGGAAGATCTGAGAGCAGTGACATGAAAGGACATTTGTGCATGGGTGTTTATGGTGGCAGTATCCACAATTTTCAATGGTTGGAGGAGGCCCAAGGGTACAGCAACTGATGAACAGAATGGTGAACAGTGGTGTATGCATACAATAGAATATGGAGCAGCTGCAAGAAGGAATGAAGCTGTGAGACACACAACTAGGTGACTGGATCTTGAGGACAGCATTTCAAGTGAAGAATGCCAGAAATGAAAAACAAACATTATAATACCTCAGCAATATGGACTCACTACAGTGTGTAAATGGAGAACTGAATCTTAGAGCACAACTTATCAGGGTAATCATCCCTGGATTGTAAACTCTTGAAGCAGTCACATCTATTCCTGAATTGTAATGGTTATCTCCAAATTATGAGATGCTGAGCATTTTGTGTATAACCTAGTCAATCTCTGGAAGTTTGGGTATCTGTGTGACACCTGAAACTCAGAGCAGAGCTCAGCAGCTATGAATGTCAGTGCTACCCTATACAGCAAACGTTCAAAAGGCTGAAAAGGAGTTCAGACTTCAATTAGAGATATGAACGACGTGGATCTGGTTAGAACTAAGGCAAATCAGGCCAAAAGGTAAAGGACGATATTGAACGTGTTTTAAAATTTCAACTTCTGTGTGAGACCAAGGGAAGAGATGTTTATTTAGTGCAGGATCTATACTTTCTGTAGCACACTAAATAGTTTAACTTGTACAGTCAGTTTATTCAAACACCATAATTACATGGAAGTTTGAATAGGAAGTGAGATCTAATAGGTTTGTACAGGTTAGTGTGTAATCCCAATATATCCCAAAGTAATTTAGACAGAGAACAAAAACATTTTTGTTGGGCCCCCCTGAGGAATTGGGGTTAAATGCAGAGATGTTAGATTTCCCCACCTGAGGTATTACTGATATTCTCACAAACACTGAGGACTGACAATTTGGTAGGCCGAGCCCTCGATCCTGAGGCTTGCCCTTATGAAGCTTGTCACTGCCAAGGAGACTCTAAGCCTACTTAGCCTCGCACAGCAGCACTGTTCACAATTGCCAAGAGACGGAGACAATCCCGGTATCCTTCAAGACAAGTGGATCAACACGATGTGGTATATACATATGACACAATACAATGCGGCAGTAAGAAGCAACAAGGTCCTGAAACGTATGGCCACGTGAATGAACTTTGAAGAAATAATTCAGAGTGAAATAGCTCAGACACAAAAGGAGAGATATTGTATGTTCCCACTTCTATGAACTATCCGAACAATGTAAAATCAATGTATAACAATATAAGAAAATTGGGGACCTAATGATAGTAGCTAGTGAGGGGGAATGATAATCTAAAATATTCAGTTATTTTAGTGATGGTGAGTTCAAAGGTATGGTAATAGATAGGGGTGATGATTGCTAATGAGATTAACATGTATTACTTTGTATTACATGTATTACTTTGATTGATCTCATAAGAAAAGGCCAGCAGCATTGTTTGAAGGAAAAAGAGCTAGACAAGCAAATTTCTGCTCAATGTGAACAATATCGTAGCATCACCGAGAAGATTGGACAAATAAGCTAACTGTGTAAGAGAGTTCAGGTCAACTGGAGTGGAGGTGAGTCCTCCAATGTTACAATTCTGTGCTTGGAAGCACTTAAGGATGTAAATATGTGCCTCATCTCAACAGAGATCTTGTAGAAATTCTGGATAAAGGACCAGAAATGTGAGCCCCAAAATTTCCATTCAACACAGTGATTATGGATCATCATCAAGGACAGACACAGCCACTCAGTGAAGGCATTCAAATCCTTTGTATCCAAAGATGACTGGGGCCAAAAACAACTTAAATGCATCTCAGCGAATGGAGAATGCCAGAAAGAAATGTTTCAGGGTTTGAATGAAAATGCTCAGTGCCAGGAAACCAGAAAGCTGCTGGCCTTGGAAGACGCTGGATGGAATGAAAGCATGCAGGAACTAAAGGAAGAAGAAAAAGCCCTTGAAAATTGTAGGATGCAGATGGAAGAGATTTTTCAGTGATAAAGAAAACCAGATAACATCTCTGACTGAAACTGTTCTCCGGAGCAGAAATGTGCCTGCTGTCTCTCAAGAAGATTACACAGATCCTGTCAGCCATGGAATTAGATGAAAAGAGTAGTTCTGGAATGGGAGGCCTGAATTATCAGACAATGAGGATTTGACAAAACTCACTGATTCTGTAAATTCAAGTTTTATTTTAAACAGACCTGGAAATGGAAAAAGCATAGGATGTCTCAAAACTTCTATGAAGAAAATCATATCAACGGAGAACTAAAAGGTCGAAACAAACTCCCTGGAAAGTGAAAAAGCATCTCTAGAGCAAAGAAATCGAACATTTAGAAAAGAAGATTCAAAAGTGTCACCAGCAACTGCAAATCCTTCCTGAGGTACATCAACACCACCTCCTGCAAACTTCATCGTGAATCAGTTCAGCGGTGAGTTTACCAGTGGGGCACGCAGGAAAAAACTACAAAGGTGAATGAAAACACACATTTTCTACAAAACCAAGTTGATACTTACAGAAAGATGGCAGAAGACCTGGAGAAGGAAATGAAGAAAACAGCTTCTTACTATCAGAGGTGCATGAACTACCATGAGAGAAAATGTCAAGAGAGTTGCCTGGTGGCTGTGGCTACAGAGAGGAAGTCAGTGAGCGGAGACATGAAAATGAGGAGAACTGGCAAAAATTACCAGAAAGCAAGTGTCAAATCCAACCTTCTGAAAGTGGTCCTTTTGCCCCACAATGTTCCACATGCAGCCAGAGAAGAGGCTGGAGAGGTTTGGGGCAACCCCTGCATCATCAGGTTCCCAGAGGGGAGGAGGGAGGAGGGAGGGCAGGGAGGGACCCAGAGACCCGCGGTGATGCTCAGGTTTGACTCCCCTCTCCGTCACCACAGCCCCTCGGGAGCCAAGCACTGGAGGACTGTGGACATGTTTTGCACTTTCAAGGTGATTGGGCTTAATGCCTTCATAGTTTATGCCTGTTGAGTAACCAATTCTCTATTTTCCTATGTTATAGAAGTACGCTCAAGAAGGTATATTTCCAGAATATATATATATATGGTTGTCATATTATTTACAGAATACACTATTAACATTGTATTGAACCCCATAGAATTAGATCATAAGCATTGCATTTGAAACCAACTAATTGTCCCACAATTACTTTCACAGTTACAGAAATTTGAATGACTGTGTAGAAATATTTATAACATTTAAGTCTGTATTTATACATATAAGATAGGATTTAAAAATGTAGATGTAACTTAATATTTACAGCATTCACTTCGATCAGCTTTAAAAATACTTGAAAGAATACACGTAAAAAAACAACACCCCAGACTACACTCACTATTATTAGTGTCTTTCTAACTCAGTGATTCATTTTTGGGATTGAGATTTTGGAACTATTTATTTTGTTTGGTTAGTTTTAAACTTGTCATATTGCCCATGTTCTTCTTTGCATTTGAAAAATTTTTTTAGTTTTCTTTAATGAAATAAAATTTTCTTAAGTATTCCAAAAGAAAAAAATAAAAACAAACAAACAAAAAATAGCCTTACCTGGGAGTCAAGAAGCTGGGATCTATTTCTATACTGGTCACCAACTTGCTGTTGAGTGCTGGCGGCTCTTCTACCCTCTCTGCATCTCAGATGTCTGTGAAAAGAGGAGATTCTTGTCTCCTACATTGGGGGAACAAGAAGAAAACTCAAACTTAGGAAATGTACAGTGTCATTTTATTAAACTATATACCAAAGGAAGATTGTGTTAGGTGAAAGAGTAGCAATTCATTCCATTTAAAAAACATACAATTTGAAAATGAGTTTATTTCAAGAGTAACATTCTCAAAGTGTTTAGATCTCTGCTAAATAGCTTTCTGGATTTTAGAGAAAACTTCTGCCGGCTGTGATCACATAAGGCTCTGTGAAGCCCTGTGCTGTGTGCAGTGCCTTCCTTCTCGCCGGGGCAGACAAAATGACACAGTGGCCCACCCGGCTCATGCCTGGTGCCACGTGTTTCTTTGTTAATCACATCTCGAGCTGAGCTTTGGAACCAATCCTGGGTTGAGTCGGGGAGGATTAAGAATTCCTAATCCAGCAGCTCAGTGGCCTTGTCATCCTCCTACCCACCTTTCTTGGTCTAGGAACTGACCACCTGCCATTTCCCCCCGGCTGAGTTCACAGCAGAGCCTCACCTGGCACCAAGGGCCGTGTCCACACCGGTCTTCTCGGGGCCTGGAGTCTGGTCTCTGCCTGAGTGTCTGGGGCTGGGGTCTGGTACCTGCTGCCAGGCAGTGAAGACATTTGATGGCATCCATGTCATTGATATATATTAGCAAATTGTCAGAGCACTGTTTTTAAGATTCCATTGTGTACTTCTTATATGGCTTCTAATAGAAGTAGTAAAAAGGGAAGCATGAGAGTCTTTGGATTATTAAAGCTTGTAATCATAGTTGGTGAACAAGTAGATAATTATTTACTATAATTGGGATGACTTTGAGATTGGAGAAATAAATTAACCCACTTAGACATTGCTGGTGGGAGTGTAAATTCATGTAACCTTTCTGCAGTCAAGTTTGATATTAAATATGGATAGCCTTTAAAAGTACATATATCTTTTGACCTAGTACTTCTGCTTATAGAAAGTAACACTAAAATAATAAAAGGTATTCTAGCACTGTTTACACTGAAAAACTAAAAACAGCCTAACTAAATTTATACGGGATTGGTTAGGCCATTTATGGTTTGATAGAATATTTCATCCTTTAAACTTAATGTTATACACAAAGAATGTACTGGTATTTACGGGATAAAATGTTTGTAATGTAGAGTTAAGTGAAAAAAAGCTGGTCAGACAATGTACATACTGTCTCAAATTATTTGGGTAATAAAAATGTATAAGTGTATGTCTGATAGAAAAAAGATTGGGATGATAGACACCAACATTTAAACCTGGTTATTTCTGGGTGGTTTTTATTTCAACTTTTGTACATTGATGTATTTTCTAAAAAGCTTGTAACCAACTTTGTTTAAAAAAAATAAATTATCATTTAAAGGAAAAAAATGTAATCCATTCTTTTGTGTGGAAACCCAGTGTAAGTAGGACCTTTTATGAGGGAAGTTCAATTAAGGTATGGCCTACCTCATTCAGGATGGTTCTTAATACTATTACTGGAGTCTGTTATAACCAGAATGAATTCAAACAAGAGAGAGAGAAGCCACAGGAAGCAATAAGCTGATGTGGAACCTGGATGAGAAGGAAGAGACCAGGAGACTCCACCATGTGCCTTGCCAAGTGTCAGAGGAACCAAGGATTGACATCTCAGCACATCACGGTCTTTGGGGAGAAAAAAATCACCTTAATGATCCCTTGATTTGGATATTTTCCTAGCTTCAAAACAGTGAGTGACTAAATTGCCATATTTTAAGCCAACCCATTTCATGGCCTTTGCTTAAGCACCCTAGGAAACTAAAGCAGATGGGTGGATGGATGGACTGATGGACAGATAGATATTAGGTAGGTAGGTAGGAAGATAGATAGATAGATAGATAGATAGATAGATAGATAGAACAAATGTGGTAAATGTTAAAAGATGGTAAATCCATGTAGGGATATACTGAAGCTCTCTGTGTTGGTTTTGTATTATATTTACAACTGTCCTGTAAGTTTAAAACTATTTTGAAAGAAAAACTTAAAACAAAAATCTATCTGAAAGGGAGATTACCTATTGATTTATTGGTAAAGGTGGCTGTCTCTTTCAAAACACTAGTCTCATTTCTTACTTTATATTTTTTCCTTTCTAATACAACTATTTCCAATTCCCTATCTGTTACCAAGTCTACAAAACAGAACCCTCACAATAGTTGTCATTTATAAGAACATTACCAAGAAGTAAGCCAGCCACTTTTCTTTTATGGGGCAATCTGCAAAATAGTCATGACTAAAAAAATACAGAAGTTTAAATATAAATTACTGAAACTACAATGATTAAAATATGAACCAGGCTCGGGCAAGATGGCGGCATAGAGAGGAGTGGAAGCTAAGTAGTCCCCCTGGAACAACTACAAAAAAAACCAGAAACAACTAGTAAATAATCCAGAATAACTGCAGGGGGAAAAACGAGGCCATCCACTCATCATACACCAACGTGAATTGGGAGGAATGCCCGAGAACACAGCATAAAATCTGTAAGTAAAACCTGCGGAACCAAGACATGAGACCCCCTCCCCCATAGCCCGAGCTGCAAAGCCTCATGGTGCCAGAGAGAAGCTCTCTCCCAGCAAGCGAACATAGCTCAGCTGAGCTCCAACTGGGGTTTTAAGTAGCGAGTGTGAACTGCTCACTACAGGTACGCATCCCCAAAAAACAGACAGAGGCTTTGGGTGATGACTGACCTGGGAGAGCCAGAGGGTCGCCTTGGACTGGGTCTGAAGGTCACTATCTGTTTCTTTTTTGGCTCAGTGGAGAAAGCCCCAGTCATTTTCAGTTTCCAGGGCTGTGACTCTGGGAAGGGTGGAGACAGCAGAAGCAGAGAGTGAGACCATTGAAATGCTAATGACCTCCACCTGGGGGGTCTGTCTTCTCTGGGAGGAAAGGGGTGGGGCCCTTTCCATTCAGGGCTGGACCCCAGAGCCTGGGGGAACATGGCCATACCTCCTCACACCAGGCAAGAATTATAGGCTAACAGGCATCACCTGCTGGGCAGAAAAGCATAGTGACCCGAGGCATCAAAGGGTGGAGCAATTTTCTAAGACACCTGCAGGGAAACCAGATACTGAATATTTCTTCCCTCTGGGACCTGAGCCTGTTCTGGTCTGGGAAAACCTGATTTGGATAACCAAGGAAACCATGCCTAGACAACAGAAAATTACAACCTACACTAAGAAAAACAAAGTTATGGCCCAGTCAAAGGAACAAACATACACTTCAACTGAGATACAGGAATTTAAACAACTAATGCTAAATCAATTCAAAAAGTTTAGAGAAGATACTGCAAAAGAGATAGAGGCTGTAAAGGAAGCACTGGGCATGTATATGGCAGAAATCAAAAGTTCAAAAAAACAACTAGTAGAATCCATGGAAACGAAAGGCACAACACAAGAGATGAAAGACACAATGGAAACATACAACAGCAGATCTCAAGAGGCAGAAGAAAACACTCAGGAACTGGAGAACAAAACACCTGAAAGCCTACACGCAAAGGAGCAGATGGAGAAAAGAATAAAAAAATGTGAGCAACGTCTCCAGGAACTCAAGGATGAAACAAAGTACAATAATGTACGTATCACTGGTGTCCCAGAAGGAGAAGACAAGGGAAAGGGGGCAGAAGCAATAATAGAGGAAATAATTAATGAAAATTTCCCATCTCTTATGAAAGACATAAAATTACAGATCCAAGAAGTGCAGCATACTCCAAACAGAAGAGATATGAATAGGCCTACACCAAGACACTTAATAATCAGATTATCAAATGTCAAAGACAGAGAATCCTGAAAGCAGCAAGAGAAAAGCCATCCATTACATACAAAGGAAGCTTAATAAGACTATGTGCGGATCTCTCAGCAGAAACCATGGAGGCAAGAAGGAAGTGGTGTGATATATTTAAGATACTAAAAGAGAAAAACCACCAACCAAGAGTCCTGTATCCAGCAAAGCTGTCCTTCAAATATGAGGGAGAGCTCAAAATATTTTCTGACAAACAGACAATGACAGACTTTGTGAACAAGACACCTGCCCTACAGGAAATACTAAAGGGAGCACTACAGGGTGATAGAAGACAGGAGTATGTGGTTTGGAACACAATTTTGGGAGATGGTAGCACAACAATGTAAGTACACTGAACAAAGGTAACTATGAATATGGTTGAGAGAGAAAGATGGGGAGCATGTGAGACACCACAAGAAAGGAGGAAAGATAAAGACTGGGACTGTGCAACTTGGTGAAATCTAGAGTATTCAACAATTGTGATAAAATGTACAAATATGTTCTTTTACGAGGGAGAACAAGCAAATGTCAACCTTGCAAGGTGTTAAAAATGGGGAGGCATTGGGGGAGGGATGCAATCAGCATAAACTAGAGACTGTAACTAATAGAATCATTGTATTATGCTTCCTTTAATGTAACAAAGGTGATATACCAAGGTGAATGCAGATAAGAGGGGGGGATAGGGGAGGCATGTTAGACACTTGACATTGGTGGGATTGTCTGATTCTTTATTCTACTTTGATTTAAGGTTATTTTTCCTTTTGCTGCTTCCTAGCTGTCATTTTTTTTGTTTCCTCTTTCTTTTGCCTCTCTACCTTCTTTGACTCTCCCTCCTGCCTTGTGGAAGAAATGTAGATGCTCTTGCTTAGTATGAGCAGAATGTTCAATTAGGATGAACTTAAATGTTTGGAAATGAACAGGGGTGTTGGTAGCAAGATGTGAGAATAACTAACAGTGCCGAATGGTGTGTGAATGAGGTGGAAAGGGGAAGCTCAGAGTCATATATGTCACCAGAAGGAAAGTTGGAGGTCAAAAGATGGGAATGTATAAAACTGAATCCTATGGTGGGCAATGTCCATGATCAACTGTACAAATACTAGAAATCACTTCATGAACCAGAACAAATGTATGACAATACAATTAGAAGTTAATAATAGAGGGGCGGGACTTAGGGAGAGGCGGGGCAAGATGGCAGACTGGTGAGCTGTATGTTTTAGTTACTCCTCCAGGAAAGTAGGTAAAAAGCCAGGAACTGCGTGGACTGGACACCACAGAGCAATCTGTCTTTGGGCATACTTCATACAACACTCATGAAAACGTGGAACTGCTGAGATCAGCGAAATCTGTAAGTTTTTGCGGCCAGGGGACCCGCGCCCCTCCCTGCCAGGCTCAGTCCCGGGGGAGGAGGGGCTGTCAGCTCCAGGAAGGAGAAGGGAGAATTGCAGTGGCTGCTCTTATCGGAAACTCATTCTACTGATTCAAACTCCAACCATAGATAGACTGAGACCAGACACCAGAGACTCTGAGAGCAGCCAGCCCAGCAGAGAGGAGACAGGCATAGAAAAAAAACAACACGAAAAACTCCAAAATAAAAGCAGAGGATTTTTGGAGTTCTGGTGAACACAGAAAGGGGAAGGGCGGAGATCAGGCCTTGAGGCGCATATGCAAATCCCGAAGCAAGGCTGATCTCTCTGCCCTGTGCACCTTTCCTTAATGGCCCTGGTTGCTTTGTCTATTAGCATTTCAATAACCCATTAGATCTCTGAGGAGGGCCGTTTTTTTTTTTTTTTTTTTTTTTTTTTTAAATCCTTTTTGCTTTTTCTAAAACAATTACTCTAAGAAGCTCAATACAGAAGCTTCAAAGAATTGAAATTTGGGCACGTCAAGTCAAGAGCAGAACTAAGAGAGCTCTGAGACAAAAGGCAATAATCCAGTGGCTGAGAAAATTCACTAAACACCACAACTTCCCAAGAAAAGGGGGGTGTCCGCTCACAGCCACCATCCTGGTGGACAGGAAACACTCCTGCCCATCGCCAGCCCCATAGCCCAGAGCTGCCCCAGACAACCCAGTGTGACGGAAGTGCTTCAAATAACAGGCACACACCACAAAACTGGGCGTGGACATTAGCCTTCCCTGCAACCTCAGCTGAATGTCCCAGAGCTGGGAAGGGGGAGCAGTGTGAATTAACAGAGCCCCATTCAGCCATCATTTGAGCAGACTGGGAGCCTCCCAACACAGCCCAGCAGCCCAGAACTGCCCTGGGGGGACGGCACTCACCTGTGACATAGCACAGTCATCCCTCAACAGAGGACCCAGGGTGCACAGCCTGGAAGAGGGGCCCACTTGCAAGTCTCAGGAAACATACGCCAATACCAAAGACTTGTGGGTCAGTGGCAGAGACAAACTGTGGCAGGACTGAACTGAAGGATTAGACTATTGCAGTAGCTTTAAAACTCTAGGATCATCAGGGAGATTTGATTGTTAGGGCCACCCCCCCTCCCCGACTGCCCAGAAACACGCCCCACATACAGGGCAGGCAACACCAACTACACACGCAAGCTTGGTACACCAATTGGGCCCCACAAGACTCACTCCCCCACTCACCAAAAAGGCTAAGCAGGGGAGATCTGGCTTGTGGAGAACAGGTGGCTCGTGGACGCCACCTGCTGGTTATTTAGAGAAAGTGTACTCCACGAAGCTGTAGATCTGATAAATTAGAGATAAGGACTTCAACTGGTCTACAAACCCTAAAAGAACCCTATCAAGTTCAGCAAATGCCACGAGGCCAAAAACAACAGAAAATTATAAAGCATATGAAAAAACCAGACGATATGGATAACCCAAGCCCAAGCACCCAAATCAAAAGACCAGAAGAGACACACCTAGAACAGCTACTCAAAGAACTAAAGATGAACAATGAGACCATAGTACGGGATATGAAGGAAATCAAGAAGACCCTAGAAGAGCATAAAGAAGACATTGCAAGACTAAATAAAAAAATGGATGATCTTATGGAAATTAAAGAAACTGTTGACCAAATTAAAAAGATTCTGGACACTCATAGTACAAGACTAGAGGAAGTTGAACAACGAATCAGTGACCTGGAAGATGACAGAATGGAAAATGAAAGCATAAAAGAAAGAATGGGGAAAAAAATTGAAAAACTCGAAATGGACCTCAGGGATATGATAGATAATAAGAAACGTCCGAATATAAGACTCATTGGTGTCCCAGAAGGGGAAGAAAAGGGTAAAGGTCTAGGAAGAGTATTCAAAGAAATTGTTGGGGAAAACTTCCCAAATCTTCTAAACAACATAAATACACAAATCATAAATGCTCAGCGAACTCCAAATAGAATAAATCCAAAAAAACCCACTCCGAGACATATACTGATCACACTGTCAAACATAGAAGAGAAGGAGCAAGTTCTGAAAGCAGCAAGAGAAAAGCAATTCACCACATACAAAGGAAACAGCATAAGACTAAGTAGTGACTACTCAGCAGCCACCATGGAGGCGAGAAGGCAGTGGCACGATATATTTAAAATTCTGAGTGAGAGGAATTTCCAGCCAAGAATACTTTATCCAGCAAAGCTCTCCTTCAAATTTGAGGGAGAGCTTAAATTTTTGACAGACAAAGAAATGCTGAGAGAATTTGCTAACAAGAGACCTGCCCTACTGGAGATACTAAAGGAGCCCTACAGACAGAGAAACAAAGACAGGACAGAGAGACTTGGAGAAAGGTTCAGTACTAAAGAGATTCGGTATGGGTACAATAAAGGATATTAATAGAGAGAGGGAAAAATATGGCAAACATAATCCAAAGGATAAGATGGCCGATTCAAGAAATGCCTTCACGGTTTTAACGTTGAATGTAAATGGATTAAACTCCCCAATTAAAAGATATAGATTCGCAGAATGGATCAAAAAAAATGAACCATCAATATGTTGCATACAAGAGACTCATCTTAGACACAGGGACACAAAGAAACTGAAAGTGAAAGGATGGAAAAAAATATTTCATGCAAGCTACAGCCAAAAGAAAGCAGGTGTAGCAATATAAATCTCAGATAAAATAGACTTCAAATGCAGGGATGTTTTGAGAGACAAAGAAGGCCACTACATACTAATAAAAGGGGCAATTCAGCAAGAAGAAATAACAATCGTAAATGTCTATGCACCCAATCAAGGTGCCACAAAATACATGAGAGAAACATTGGCAAAACTAAAGGAAGCAATTGATGTTTCCACAATAATTGTGGGAGACTTCAACACATCACTCTCTCCTATAGATAGATCAACCAGACAGAAGACCAATAAGGAATTGAAAACCTAAACAATCTGATAAATGAATTAGATTTAACAGACATATACAGGACATTACATCCCAAATCACCAGGATACACATACTTTTCTAGTGCTCACGGATCTTTCTCCAGAATAGATCATATGCTGGGACATAAAACAAGCCTCAATAAATTTAAAAAGATTGAAATTATTCAAAGCACATTCTCTGACCACAATGGAATACAATTAGAAGTCAATAACCATCAGAGACTTAGAAAATTCACAAATACCTGGAGGTTAAACAACACACTCCTAAACAATCAGTGGGTTAAAGAAGAAATAGCAAGAGAAATTGCTAAATATATAGAGACGAATGAAAATGAGAACACAACATACCAAAACCTATGGGATGCAGCAAAAGCAGTGCTAAGGGGGAAATTTATAGCACTAAACGCATATATTAAAAAGGAAGAAAGAGCCAAAATCAAAGAACTAATGGATCAACTGAAGAAGCTAGAAAATGAACAGCAAACCAATCCTAAACCAAGTACAAGAAAAGAATAACAAGGATTAAAGCAGAAATAAATGACATAGAGAACAAAAAAACAATAGAAAGGATAAATATCACCAAAAGTTGGTTCTTTGAGAAGATCAACAAGATTGACAAGCCCCTAGCTAGACTGACAAAATCAAAAAGAGAGAAGACCCATATAAACAAAATAATGAATGAAAAAGGTGACATAACTGCAGATCCTGAAGAAATTAAAAAAATTATAAGAGGATATTATGAACAACTGTATGGCAACAAACTGGATAATGTAGAAGAAATGGACAATTTCCTGGAAACATATGAACAACCTAGACTGACCAGAGAAGAAATAGAAGACCTCAACCAACCCAACACAAGCAAAGAGATCCAATCAGTCATCAAAAATCTTCCCACAAATAAATGCCCAGGGCCAGATGGCTTCACAGGGGAATTCTACCAAACTTTCCAGAAAGAACTGACACCAATCTTACTCAAACTCTTTCAAAAACATTGAAAAAATTTGGAACACTATCTAACTCATTTTATGAAGTTAACATCAATCTAATACCAAAACCAGGCAAAGATGCTACAAAAAAGGAAAACTACCGGCCAATCTCCCTAATGAATATAGATGCAAAAATCCTCAACAAAATACTTGCAAATCGAATCCAAAGACACATTAAAAAAATCATACACCATGACCAAGTGGGGTTCATTCCAGGCATGCAAGGATGGTTCAACATAAGAAAAACAATCAATGTATTACAACACATTAAAGACTCGAAGGGGAAAAATCAATTGATCATCTCAATAGATGCTGAAAAAGCATTTGACAAAATCCAACATCCGTTTTTGATAAAAACACTTCAAAAGGTAGGAATTGAAGGAAACTTCCTCAACATGATAAAGAGCATATATGAAAAACCCACAGCCAGCATAGTACTCAATGGTGAGAGACTGAAAGCCTTCCCTCTAAGATCAGGAACAAGACAAGGATGCCCGCTGTCACCACTGTTATTCAACATTGTGCTGGAAGTGCTAGCCAGGGCAATCCGGCAAGACAAAGAAATAAAAGGCATCCAAATTGGAAAAGAAGAAGTAAAACTGTCATTGTTTGCAGATGATATGATCTTATATCTAGAAAACCCTGAGAAATCAACGATACACCTACTAGAGCTAATAAACAAATTTAGCAAAGTAGCGGGATACAAGATTAATGCACATAAGTCAGTAATGTTTCTATATGCTAGAAATGAACAAACTGAAGAGACACTCAAGAAAAAGATACCATTTTCAATAGCAACTAAAAAATCAAGTACCTAGGAATAAATTTAACCAAAGATGTAAAAGACCTATACAAAGAAAACTACATAACTCTACTAAAAGAAATAGAAGGGGACCTTAAAAGATGGAAAAATATTCCATGTTCATGGATAGGAAGGCTAAATGTCATTAAGATGTCAATTCTACCCAAACTCATCTACAGATTCAATGCAATCCCAATCAAAATTCCAACAACCTACTTCGCAGACTTGGAAAAGCTAGTTATCAAATTTATTTGGAAAGGGAAGATGCCTCGAATTGCTAAAGACACTCTAAAAAAGAAAAACGAAGTGGGAGGACTTACACTCCCTGACTTTGAAGCTTATTATAAAGCCACAGTTGCCAAAACAGCATGGTACTGGCACAAAGATAGACATATAGATCAATGGAATCGAATTGAGAATTCAGAGATAGTCCCTCAGATCTATGGCCGACTGATCTTTGATAAGGCCCCTAAAGTCACCGAACTGAGCCATAATGGTCTTTTCAACAAATGGGGCTGGGAGAGTTGGATATCCATATCCAAAAGAATGAAAGAGGACCCCTACCTCACCCCCTACACAAAAATTAACTCAAAATGGACCAAAGATCTCAATATAAAAGAAAGTACCATAAAACTCCTAGAAGATAATGTAGGAAAACATCTTCAAGACCTTGTATTAGGAGGCCACTTCCTAGACTTTACACCCAAAGCACAAGCAACAAAGAGAAAATAGATAAATGGGAACTCCTCAAGCTTAGAAGTTTCTGCACCTCAAAGGAATTTCTCAAAAAGGTAAAGAGGCAGCCAACTCAATGGGAAAAAATTTTTGGAAACCATGTATCTGACAAAAGACTGATATCTTGCATATACAAAGAAATCCTACAACTCAATGACAATAGTACAGACAGCCCAATTATAAAATGGGCAAAAGATATGAAAAGACAGTTCTCTGAAGAGGAAATACAAATGGCCAAGAAACACATGAAAAAATGTTCAGCTTCACTAGCTATTAGAGAGATGCAAATTAAGACCACAATGAGATACCATCTAACACCGGTTAGAATGGCTGCCATTAAACAAACAGGAAACTACAAATGCTGGAGGGGATGTGGAGAAATTGGAACTCTTATTCATTGTTGGTGGGACTGTATAATGGTTCAGCCACTCTGGAAGTCAGTCTGGCAGTTCCTTAGAAAACTAGATATAGAGCTACCATTCGATCCAGCGATTGCACTTCTCGGTATATACCCGGAAGATCGGAAAGCAGTGACACGAACAGATATCTGCACACCAATGTTCATAGCAGCATTATTCATAATTGCCAAGAGATGGAAACAACCCAAATGTCCTTCAACAGATGAGTGGATAAATAAAATGTGGTATATACACACGATGGAATACTACGCGGCAGTAAGAAGGAACGATCTGGTGAAACATATGACAACATGGGTGAACCTTGAAGACATAATGCTGAGCGAAATAAGCCAGGCACAAAAAGAGAAATATTATATGCTACCACTAATGTGAACTTTGAAAAATGTAAAACAAATGGTTTATAATGTAGAATGTAGGGGAACTAGCAGTAGAGAGCAATTAAGGAAGGGGGAACAATAATCCAAGAAGAACAGATAAGCTATTTAACGTTCTGGGGGATGCCCAGAAATGACTATGGTCTGTTAATTTCTGATGGATGTAGTAGGAACAAGTTCACTGAAATGTTGCTATATTATGTAACTTTCTTGGGTAAAGTAGGAACATGTTGGAAGTTAAGCAGTTATCTTAGGTTAGTTGTCTTTTTCTTACTCCCTTGCTATGGTCTCTTTGAAATGTTTTTTTTATTGTATGTTTGTTTTCTTTTTAACTTTTTTTTTCATACAGTTGATTTGAAAAAAGAAGGGAAAGTTAAAAAAAAAAAAAAGAAAAAAAGACAAACAAGGAAAAAAAAAAAAAAAAGATGTAGTGCCCCCTTGAGGGGCCTGTGGAGAATGCAGGGGTATTCGCCTACCCCACCTCCATGGTTGCTAACATGACCACAGACATAGGGGACTGGTGGTTTGATGGGTTGAGCCCTCTACCATAAGTTTTACCCTTGGGAAGACGGTTGCTGCAAAGGAGAGGCTAGGCCTCCCTGTATTTGTGCCTAAGAGTCTCCTCCTGAATGCCTCTTTGTTGCTCAGATGTGGCCCTCTCTCTCTGGCTAAGCCAACTTGAAAGGTGAAATCACTGCCCTCCCCCCCTACGTGGGATCAGACACCCAGGGAAGTGAATCTCCCTGGCAACGTGGAATATGACTCCCGGGGAGGAATGTAGACCCGGCATCGTGGGATGGAGAACATCTTCTTGACCAAAAGGGGGATGTGAAAGGAAATGAAATAAGCTTCAGTGGCAGAGAGATTCCAAACGAGCCGAGAGATCACTCTGGTGGGCACTCTTACGCACACTTTAGACAACCTTTTTTAGGTTCTAAAGAATTGGGGTAGCTGGTGGTGGATACCTGAAACTATTAAACTACAACCCAGAACCCATGAATCTCGAAGACAGTTGTATAAAAATGTAGCTTATGAGGGGTGACAGTGGGATTGGGAATGCCATAAGGACCAAACTCCACTTTGTCTAGTTTATGGATGGATGTGTAGAAAAGTAGGGGAAGCAAACAAACAGACAAAGGTACCTAGTGTTCTTTTTACTTCAATTGCTCTTTTTCACTCTAATTATTATTCTTGTTATTTTTGTGTGTGCTAATGAAGGTGTCAGGGATTGATTTAGGTGATGAATGTACAACTATGTAATGGTACTGTAAACAATCGAAAGTACAATTTGTTTTGTATGACTGCGTGGTATGTGAATATATCTCAATAAAATGAAAAAAAAATAATATAGAGGCATATAGGGAAGAACTATATACCTATTGCAAACTATATACTACAGTTAGTAGTATTTCAACATTTTTTCATAAACAGTAACAAACGCACTATATCAATACTAGGAGTCAACAACTGAGGGGGGTTGGTTAGGGATAGGGGAGGTTTAGAGTTTCCTTTTCTTTTTTTCTTTTTTCATCTTTCACTTTATTTCTTGTCTGGAGTAATGAAAAGTTTCTAAAAATTGAACAAAAATTAAGTGTGATGGATGCACAGCTGTATGAGGGTACCCAGGGGCAAGTGATTGTACACTTTGGATCTTTGGATAATTGTATGGTATTTGAACAATCTCAATAAAAATGGGAAAAAAAATTAAAAAAAAAAAAAGATACAATACACATACCAAACAACTCACCTATTTAAAATGTACAACTTAATGATTTTTAGTGTATTCCTTGTACAACATTTTCATCACTCCAAAAAGAAACCCTGTATACATTAGCAGCACATCCCCATTTCCCCTCCAAACTCCCTAACCCTAGGCAACCACTAATGTTTCTGTCTATTCTACACCCCTCACATAAATGGAATTCTAAAACTTGTGATCTTTTGTGACTACCTTCAAGGTATACCCATGCTGTGTCATGTATCAGTGCTTCATTCCTTTCTGTTGCTGATATACCACATTGTATTTATCCATTCATTGGGTGATGGACATTTGGGTGGTTTCCATTTTTGGGCTATTGTGAATACAGCAATGAATATTGGTGTAGGGGATTTTGTGTGTACCTGTGTCTTCATTTCTCTTGGGTATCTACGGCTGTTTTTAAGGTTACCTTGGCTTGGGGAAGATGCAAATCACTCCATCTGGATCATCTTTTAGGATTTCAGTTTGCATATTGTTCAAGTTCAGCTAATTTACCAACTGATCTAATCTTTCTGTCTCCACCTTCCTTAAACTCACCAGAAGTAAACCTGAAATTCTGTTGTCATCATTTCTCAAGTGCACTGGTCAGGCAATCTTACCTTTTCTCAGAAAATCAAGCCTTAATTTCCAAGGTCTATTTGGTCTTCAGCATCTCACTAAGGAAACTGTCCTGTCATTTGACATAAACAAACAAAAAGTTCTATTTTTTATACTCATAAAGCTCAGATGATACCTCTTGACAGATGTCAAGTTTTTTTAAGAATATAGGGCCTTGTTATTATTGTACCTAGTAATTACAACACACTGCCACTTCCAATCTGGGTTGTTTTGCTTTTAACCAAGAGATTTGACTTTAAGTTGCTCTCATTATTTTTTTCAAAATGGAAAAACAGAAGATTGAATATAGCTCTGAACCATGAGTCAGAAAACTTGTTCAGCCTCACTACTATGTGATCTTTAACCAATCTGGACTTTAGTTTCCTATTTGACGGATTATAGGATTTCTAAGATCATCATAAACTACACAATACTACGATTTCTAAACCAATTAAACATCTAATTTTGTTGCTGTTGCTTTTGGCAATACCCAACGCTCTTCTAGCAAAACCAGTGCTCTCCGTTCAATCACAGAAATGCTTTGCTGAGTTAAAAGCAAATACGTCTCAATTTTTACCTTTTAAAATGAAATATCTATTCTCATTTTCCAACTGCCATTTGAGGCTTATCCTTGATTAGACATACATAAGGAAGAATTTATTAAATCAAAGTTGTTAGAACCAGTCTTAAGGAAACAAAATTAAAACAGCAAGCACTGACACAATTTAGTTTTTATGATTCTCTACCTGTAATGTTTGCTTCTGAAGATGAAATATTACATCTTGTTAAAGAAAAGTTCGCACAGAAGTGCACAACTCCTGGTGGCAAAACATTATGCTCTCCCAGTCTAGCAGATTAAGCACTGATCAGGAAGCATAAGTGGTCCTAAGTGACCTTCTACATTGTTGCCAGAGAAGCTCTGTGAAGTCCCACTCATTTTCCCAGAGAGCCCTGTAAGAAGTTGTTCGCTGTGTTTTGATTTCACCTGATAATTGTCTATTTGACTAGTAGAGTCCCTACAAACCCCAGAAATACTTGGGTGGGTATAAATCAGGTAAAGGACCTTTGGAAGCCCTTGCCATTGAGCCCAGAATTTCATATTCTCTGCTAAATTACTGTCAAATTGGAAAAGAAGTGAGATAAATGTAATACAGTACCTTTGAAGTTATTCAGGATAAAAGAACAGAATAGATTATCACAGGCCCCTAAAGTCTTTTATAAATGGCTCAGAAAGCATACCAAAAGTCAAGACAAAAGCTAAGCCAGTTAAAAAGAAAACAAAAACAAAAGCAAACAAACAAAAAACAACCAAGAAGGTCCTTGATAAATTTCAAATGCATAACACTCACCAGACAGCCAGTAGAGTGCGGGGCATTTTCCAGTTTCTGCCTTTGGTGGTAGGTACACAGCAAATTTCATTTTGCAGTTCAGCTCAACACCGTAATTTTAACGCCCATCCCAGCCCCCCCCAAAAAAGATAATAATTAATAACCCTCCTTAGTCAAGACAGAAACATAAAATACTTAAGTACCAAATAAAAAGTTATAGAAATAATGAATGTCCAAAATAAATAATTTAATGTCCAAAATAAGTGATTCCAGCAAGATTTAAGGACTATACTTTGACCCTGAAAGGAAGGACAGGGCAGCTGGAAGCCTACTGAGCTGTCAACCACCCTGCGCCTATTCTTCACATGGCACATGGTCATTTTGGGCAGGACAAGTCTAATCCTCAGTGTAGCACTAATAGTATGAAAGGAAAAACTCTGTTTGCAACGATGTCTGAAATAAATTTGCTGTTATTAAAAAAAATGCATTTAAAGATCTCGAATTACACGTTGGCTCATAGGCACTAAAATGCACCACATCTTCAGTTTGATCACTAATATTTTATCACAACCGTTAATACCACAAATAGATGACAATGTCTTCATTCTACCTTCACACTTAATTGGCACTTTGGCTGGACATGGAAGTCTTCCTGCAGAATTCTGAAGTCACTGCTGCAGCGCTTTCCCAGTTCTAATACTACTCTTCCGTTGACCTTCGCCTTTCAAAATTCTTAATCCTTCAGATCCACCCTTTTCCCACTCTCTGAAGGATTTTTATCCATTGTGCTGGATACTAAGTGGATGATGTTTTCAAATCTGGCAACTTAAACCTTCAGTTCTAGAAATTCTTCTTTAATTAGTTATTTCCACACCTCCAATTTTATTTTTCAAAACTCCTAACATTTAGATGTCAGAATTCTTGGACTGGTCCTCTAATTTTCTTATCCTTTCCAATTTCCCCTTATTCTACTTTCTGGAGTAGAAGTTCAACTTTATCAAATACCCTTCCATTGTGTCCTAGTTTGCTAATGCTGCAGAATGCAAAACACTAGAGATGGATAGGCTTTCATAAAATGGGGGTTTATTTCACTACACAGTTACAGTCTTAAGGCCACAAAGCATCCAAGGTAACACCTCAGCAATCGGGTACTTTCACCGGAGGATGGCCAATGGCGTCCGGAAAACCTCTGCTAGCTAGGAAGGCAGCTGGCATCTGCTCCAAAGCTCCGGCCTCAAAACGGCTTTCTCCCAGGATGTTCCTTTCTAGCAAGCTTGCTTCTCTTCAAAACATCACTCCCAGCTGCACTCTCTTTCCTCTTTGAGTCAGCTCATTTATATAGCTCCACCGATCAAGGGCCCACCCTGAGTGGGCGGGGCCACGCCTCCATGAGAACATCTCATCAGAATCATTGCCCACAGCTGGGTGGGGCACATTCCAAGCAAATCCAACCAGTACCAAAACTTCTGCCCCACACAAGACCACAAAGATAATGGCATTTGGGGGACACAATACACTCAAACCGGCACACACTGCGTTTTGTCATTTCTCCTATCGTATTTTAAATTTCTAGGCTTTTTTTTGTTCTAGAATATTTTTAAGAGCACAGGTCCAATATCTTCACTCATACCTTTGATTTTAATAACAGTGCTTTTTGAAGTTTGTCTCCCTGTACAGTACATTTGTCCAAGTCCCTTTTCCCCTCCTTTATTTTTTTGTCTGTCTTTTACATATCTAATAATCTTAGCTGTCTACTTCTTTTAAAAGTGAACAGTAAAAATCTAACTGAAAGCACTGTGGTGGGGTGGGGGCAGTGGAGTGCAGCTGGACTGTTTTGTTGGAAAGCTCTCAATAACTATATCTTGAAGTCTCTTCTTTTGGGTTGGTCAGATTCCCGAAAGAAGAGTCTTCTAACTCCCCAAATTCTAGAAGCTGAGTGGAAGAGGACTGGGTAGTCTCTATAGCCAGTGTACAAACTTTTACTTAGTCTTGCTATTTGGAGTATGACTATACCCCTCACCAACTGCACCTGGTATTCCCCAGGACAGAGATTCTCTGTTTACCTTTGCAAGAGAATAAACCTCAGTCTTTTGCCAGAGCTGGGGAGAGGCAGTGGCCTGCCTGCAGAGAGCTGCAGTGATCTGAGGGCTATCTGCTTCTTAAAACAGATCAACCAATCTTCCTTTTTCTTAGCTTCATTTTTACCCTTAATTCCAGGTGTACCTGGGGCCTCCAATTCCCAAGGCTTTATACAAATTGGGTTATTTCTCAGCTTTCTCTTGCTGCTGTTTAGAATTTAGATTTCTAGAGCCTGCTAAGTCAGGTGCTATTTGTCCACCTGCATTTCTGATTCTAAAGTATTGTTCTTAGCAGCTCCCCAACTTCTTTTTACCTCTGTGGGTATGAGTGCAGGGTAGGGCGAGGTGTTTGTCTGTGTTTAATCTTCCTTTCCTTAATGCCATGTTACTCAGACTTTGGGAGGCAACAGAGGTAAATGCATGCACGTAACCCACCATTTTTATAAAGAAGTCCAGGTGCCTTTTTTACATTAAAAAATTCCCAAGAAAGGAAAACATTTCCAGAATTTTTACTGGCAACATAGGTTTTTCCACAAAGTTCCAGAATAATGTAAATAAAGCCTGGAGGCACCCTCTTTCCTAGCTCCTCTTCAGCTCACACAGTTGAATCCCAAAAGCTATTTAACTCTGGTGAAATAGTCAAACAGGTAGGGAATCACAGAGAGAGAGCAACAGGTTTAAAGTGAAATGAGATAACACAAAATAGAGATAAGGATTTGGTTAAAAATTGGACAGAACAAACACAGAACATAACAAAATGAGAGATATCTAAAATTCTACTTTCTTAATAGTTACCTGTCATGTTCACTTTCTGTAATCCTCCAAAGCACTTGTTGCTGGAAATCTGTTTCAAAGCCATTTCTCTCCTGTTAATGAAAATTGATACCATTAATTTCTAGAGAACTATGTCCTGAAAACTCAAAACAAAACTGTTTTCAGATAAAACATCTGAACATACAACTTTTTCCACCTAGAAATGGTTTTCCAAATGCTATTGTTTTGGGGCACACAATATTAAGAAACTAACTTATACACACTTAAATTTGCTACTTACTTTAGAAAACTTTAGTACTCATGTTAGTACTGATTTATTAACAAGCTCTTCTGTTGTGGAGTGTCCCAGATTTTTTTGTTTTGTTTTGGAAAGAGACTGAATATAAATAATTGAAGTTACTAATTGACTATCTTAACTTAGAAGATTAAAAATTGTTAACAGTCTAACTGTCAGTGGCAATAAAGAAGTCAAAGTCAAGAAATTGGTATGACTGTTTACAGTTGATTTTAACACAGGAGGAAAATGATATGACAATAATATTATAATAATAATAAAAAAACAGTTAAAGTTTACTGGATACTTAAAGTGAGACAGGCACCTTTGTACACGCCAACCCATATCAAATTACTCATCCTCTGAGAGAGAATATTTCGAGACAACTTAATACTCAGCCTAGGATCAACAATTCTCCTTGTAAAACTCACTAACAAGTAAAAGATAAGCCTGTTTTAAGTGAATTAAAGTCACAGCTTGTCAGAAGGAAACCCTGAAGACTGGTACTTGTCTCTCCAAGAAGACTTTTTAATAATGAATACAGGAAAATACTGGAAAACTATCTTCATCTAGCCTAACTGTCTGTTAAGCAAGGGAGACCAGCATAATGGTGACATGTACATCTCAGGGAAGTATGTCCCTATCCCAAGTAGCGCTGCCTTAAAATATAAAGCACAGTGGGCAGTAAGCACTAAATAAAAAGCTATAGCTACCAGTAACAGGTACTACCACTAGAGTCATCTACACAGTAAAATGCAGGACTGCATGCTGACCAGCTGCAGTTTTAGCAATAATCTTAAAAACAATCTTACAATAATCTTAAAAAGCTAATTTTGGAAACACCTTTGGAAAATTCTAAATGAGATTAGTTTCAATCCTACTTCTAAGCAATCTTTCAACACTTTCAAATACTAAGCTTTACGATGGAAACCTGGGATTTGAACCCAGCAGGTCTGACATCAGAGCCCCTGTTAACTACTATCCTCTACAACCTCCTTACAGGGTGTCTAAATACTGTAGTTTTTTTTTTTTAAGATGCTAACATTGACTCATCCTATAGAATTAGGATATTAAAATTTAATTACGCACAAATTACCCTCTTCTCATAGGTTTACTTTTGCTCTATAAAAGATTATTAAACAATAAACTGTCCCACAAAATATTAATAATTATTCAGGATTAACTTCAGCTATTCTTATTTACAATCCTTTCTTAAATAAACAACGAACTTACGGAGAGGAACACAATATAACTTCAATATATATACATATATATTAGGCCAAGGAATAAAATTTATTTGCTTATTCTACAAGTTTATTTTCTCAAATAGGGGCTATGTCTGCATTCTGAAAACATGGTACACTGTACATATACCTGGTACATAGGAGGTACTTAATGATTATTTGTTGGATTAATGTATAATTTACTTTTTTAAACTTCTGACATACCAATCACGTGCATCATGTCCTTTGTTAATCATCCCATACCTTGCCAATCATTTTACTGAACAACAGCTAGTCTATTTCCCCTGCTCTCTGAATGTTCTTTAATTAAATCCAAAACCAAATACTTTTCATTTAGCCAGAGGAAACAAGGTTACAATATATTTTTTTAAATTGGTAGAATGCCTTTAAGAAAGGGGGGGGGTGGCTCTTAACAAGGCTTTTCTTTCTGTTTAACCACTCATTTTAGAAATCACCTTCAATTACAAATCAAAAAAAAAGAATTAGGCTTAATAATTATTATAATTATAATAATAATTAGGGCATAAGCTAAGAATTAGTTATTAATAATCTAATAAGGTTTCAGTTTTCAGTAAAAATTTCCTATGTGAAAAATAACAAGTGTTTTAAACCAAGTCAACAGATTTTTCATTCAATTTCAGAGTAACACACAAACTATAAAACTTAAATGTACCTGTCCAGTTGCTACTTGCTTTTTCATCTGCACCATAGGTAGAGAATCCTGAAAAACAGATGAAATGGTTTACAAGTGGGGTATCTTTTTCATAACAATGGTTATATAGACAAGCACAGTTATATAGACAATGTACATATTCTCAACAGAGGCATTTTCTCCTTCTGAGGTGGGTGAGTGTCTGCCCTGGATATGGCAGCCTGGAAAAACACAGCTGATGAAGCAGCACCACCAGTGCACCTTGCCCTTAGCCTAATTACCTTAAAACCTATTTTGCCACAAGGCCTGGCACTTTGCTGTGCTAAGATTACTATGAAGAAAGCTGTTTTCTTTCTTGCTTGTTTTTTAAAATAAATATTAAAAAGTTTCAAAGAGCAATTTGGAAGTATGCAATGTGGTCAACTGCTGAGAATGAAGACTAGGACAGCAGAGTAAGATTAAAAGTCAAGAACATTTCTTGCTAAGAGTTGGTCTTGTGTGAATACATATATATATATATATTTCACACATATGTGTATGGGAA
Organism: Choloepus didactylus; assembly: GCF_015220235.1. NCBI lineage: Eukaryota > Metazoa > Chordata > Mammalia > Pilosa > Megalonychidae > Choloepus > Choloepus didactylus. The sequence continues at coordinate 256,891 of NC_051315.1, forward strand.
CTTACATAGCACAGGCTATGTGCCATTTGTCTGACAGAGATGTTTGATTTAAGCACTACAACACACACGCACACGCACGCGCACATACACACACAAAAAAAATCCCTCCGGAAAACCCAAAGCAAAAAACAAAAAAAAACATATAAGTCTGCAATACCAGTGAGAGTCACAAAATTTTCATAGAAATTTAGTGACCATTAATATATTTGGAGAAGAAAGCTTCCTTCAATGCATGACACATCTCAAGCCAGTCAGGTAAATCTCATTAAAGAAAGTCATCTTCACTCACAAAGCATCCAGTACTTGAAAGTCTAAGTTGTCAAATCTTACTTTTCTTCCCTTTACTTATTGAAGTTAAAGTCATCCAGCTCCAGAAATCTGTGTTCTTTGTATTTTCCCACCATTCTTTCTTCTCTTTAGTCTTAAAATTTTTCTATCCGTCTCTACCTGTGCTTTTGTTCCCATTCACAGACTACTTGGACCTTGACCCATTTCTTCACGATCCTCTTTTTTTTCATGTTCAGTGTCTCCCACTTCACTGGCTCTTAACCTACAGACGTCTCCCCAAAACAACTGGATTGCAGCTGAACATCTGACACTGCTGACCATCACTTCTTTGTTCAAAGCCTCTCCTCAGTGAAAACACATGACTCAGTTCTTCTCTTCCACTCTTTCTCCTCCCATCTCCCTTTCCTTTCCTCTCCACAGTCTGCTCTCCCATCACACATTCCTTAACTTTCAACCACATTCTCTGGCTGGAAGAATCTAAACCTGCGTCTTTAGACTCAATCTTTCTGATGCGTTATTTCCAGAATTACATTTCTTGCTGGACCCTTCTCAGCAGATCCCTATAAACACACACTCATCTTCAGGCCTAACATGGAACTGTCAGCCATTTTATTTAAACAGGATTAGCTAGCACACATTAATAGCAGAAGAGAAATGCCTGATCATCTCCTCCAAATGTAAAGAGCTAATTCCATTCAAGTATCAGCTAGTAGCTGAGAACCACCAAATCATTGGAATGGAAGACGAATATAATCAATTATATAATTAGCTTAAAGGCTGCCATCACGATTTCATAAAATTGAAACTACGAAGAATACTGACAAAAGGAGACAGGCTGAATAAAACACCAAATATCCTTGGTCACATTTTGCTAGTGTACTTAGTAGTGTGGTATCTTTTCATTCATAAAAATTCACATCCCTCGCCCACATAGGAATTTCTATTTTATTGAGAAAAACAAAACAAAACAAAACAAAACAAAACCATAGCACCCAAGAATTCTGCACTCGAATCTGGCGTTCAAAACCGTCCCAGCACCATTTTTCTGGCCTCAGTTCCTGTTATCTTAATTCAGTTAAACTTAATACCGTGCAATGAAGGATGGCTTGGATGTTTCTACTGGGTGGCTCTGTTCAATGCCAAGGCTACCGATTTAGAGCTGGCGCTGGAGAGACCCCCCAGTTTCAATGGCTAGCTTCACCATTTACTTCACCCTGACCTTGGCAATCTACTTAATCTCCGCGGCTCAGCTCCCATCTGTAAAAATGGGATCCTAATACGATCGACTTCAGATGGTGGTTCCCGGGACCCAGCGGGCTAACTCCCGGGGTGCTATATGCACACACGCGCGAGCCAGGGTTCCTTCACCGGGGGGGGGGGGGGGGCGCTCCTCCCGACGACCCCTCAGAAGTGACCTCGGGATTCCGAGAGCCCCGAGGGCCTCTGCGACACCGGCGGACGGACCCCCGGAGATAGGCTCCTGCGGGGCTCCTAACGCTCCAGAGCCCCGTTTCCTACATGACTGAGGTAAATAAACATCTACTCCACGCGGGCGGGTGTCGGGTCTAAAGGTCTCAAGTCTTGGTAAAACGGAAGGCGCCCCTCGGAGACAGCGCGTCCCCGGCTGCACCTTCTTGGAGGCTCCGGGGAGGGAAAGGGATTCCGGGCGAACGCCAGCCCCGGGTCAAGGCCGAGCCTGTGCGCGCCAGGCCCCTCTTCCAGCCTCCGCAAGGTCTGGCCCGGGCCGCACCCGCGCGACTGGCCGGCTACGTCCGCGCCGACCAGACCCCGCCGCGCCGCCGACGCAACCCGAGACTCAAGCGGACCGAGGACGACCGGTACCCAGCCTTACCTCCGGGGGCGGCGGGAAGGAAGAAGCGGTCGGAAGCGAAAGGCGAGACCGCAATATGGCCGCCGGGGCCGCGTCTGTGGGCCCCGCCCGCTGGGCCCGCCCACTCCCAGCCCCGTCTCCTTGGCCCAGCCTCCTCGGGCTCACCCTGGGCCCCGCCCCTAGGCCCGCCCACTCCCGCCCTGTCTCGGTGGTCCAGCCCCCCTCGGGCTCACCCTGGGCCCCGCCCCTAGGCCCGCCCACTCCCGCCCTTTCTCGGTGGTCCAGCCCCCTCGGGCTCACCCTGGGCCCCGCCCCTAGGCCCGCCCACTCCCGCCCTGTCTCGGTGGTCCAGCCCCCTCGGGCTCACCCTGGGCCCCGCCCCTAGGCCCGCCCACTCCCGCCCTGTCTCGGTGGTCCAGCCCCCTCGGGCTCACCCTGGGCCCCGCCCCTAGGCCCGCCCACTCCCGCCCTGTCTCGGTGGTCCAGCCCCCTCGGGCTCACCCTGGGCCCCGCCCCTAGGCCCGCCCACTCCCGCCCTGTCTCGGTGGTCCAGCCCCCTCGGGCTCACCCTGGGCCCCGCCCCCTAGGCCCGCCCACTCCCAGCCCAGTCTCGGTGGTCCAGCCCCCTCGGGCTCACCCTGGGCCTCACCCCCAGGGCCCGCCCACCACGGACCCGCCCACCCAAGGCTCCGCCCACAGACCCGCCCATCCTCGGCTCCGCCCCCACAGACCCGCCCATCCTCGGTCCCTCTCCCTTGGCCCCGCCCCCTCTAGGTATTTACTTCTAGCTATTCCAATACATTAAAACCTAAAAAGTGTTATCTATGTCGTGTGCAAGAATGTCCACCAGAGTGACCTCTCGACTCTATTTGAAATCTCTCAGACACTGAAGCTTTATTTTGTTTCATTTCACACCCCCCTTTTGATTAAGAAGATGTTCTCAATCCCAGATGCTGGGTCCAGATTCGTCCCCGGGAGTCATATCCTGCGTTGCCAGGGAGATTTACACCCCTGGGAGTCAGGTCCCAGGTAGGGGGGAGGGCAGCGAGATCACCTGCCCAGGTGGCTTTGCCCTCATTTTTGTTCCATTTTCTGTGACACAGAGTTGGGAGTGTCCTCGTAAGAGCAGACTTTCTTCTCTGCTCTCTAGTTAGTGATGTTAACAGCCACTACATTTTACATTCCCTTATGGGCGAGATCCTGTTAAAGACCTATTCATAAATTACCTCTAATTCTTACTTCATGAGATATTATCTGCACTAAACAGATGAAGCTCTCTGAGGTTCAGTAACTTTCTCCCACAGCCTGTAAATAGTAGAGGCAGTGTTTCGGTAACTCCTTAGCCCATACTTCTTCCTAATGCCCCTCTAAATCTTTTAGCATTAACTTTCAAATATAACCTCCCCATAATGGCCTTCCTGTCAACTCTGAATCGTTGCACTATTCTCGAGAGTAAAGTACCCAAGCCCAATTATGTAACTTTTTCTCGTTGTTGTGAAATTAAAGAATATGGAATAACTCAAGCAATTCTTGTGGTGATGCAGAGGGAAATATCTTAATATCTCGTTTTTATATATGTCTTATCATCAATTCCCTCATTTCCTCTTACCAGGGTTCTGGTTTGTAGATATTTAAATGCATGCTCTTCTCTGCTCACAGCAGTAAACTGAGCATCAGCCTTGAGACAGTGTGGACAAGAATTGCTCTACGCCTTCCACTTTCCTCTAAAGGGTATGTCTTCATAACATCAGAATACCTGATATTTGGACGACTACATCAGTGCAATGTCATAAATGTTTTCATATCAGTTACTGAATGATTTTCTCCTCTACTGAGGGTTGGAACATTTTTGCTCCCAAATTGTCTACTTTTCTTTGGATTGCATTCTAGTTATTTTAATCACAGTGCACTGTAATTTGTATTGAGGCCATCAAACTACAAGTCCCAGGCCAAATATTGGAAAAGAATCATTGAGTTTGGTTCATTTTCTTTTTCATTTATATTGAGATTGTTCAGATACCATACAATTATCCAAAGATCCAAAGTGTACAATCACTTGCCCCTGGGTACCCTCATACAGCTGTGCATCCATCACACTTAATTTTTGTTCAATTTTTAGAAACTTTTCATTACTCCAGACAAGAAATAAAGTGAAAGATGAAAAAAGAAAAAAAGAAAAGGAAACTCTAATCCTCCCCTATCCCTAACCAACCCCCCTCAATTGTTGACTCGTAGTATTGGTATAGTACATTTGTTACTGTTTATGAAAACATGTTGAAATACTACCAACTGTAGTATATAGTTTGTAATAGGTAAAAAGTTCTTCCCTATATGCCCCTCTATTATTAACTTCTAATTGTATTGTCATACATTTGTTCTGGTTCATGGAAGTGATTTCTAGTATTTGTACAGTTCATCATGGACATTGCCCACCATAGGATTCAGTTTTATACATTCCCATCTTTTGACCTCCAACTTTCCTTCTGGTAACATATATGACTCTGAGCTTCCCCTTTCCACCTCATTCACACACCATTCGGCACTGTTAGTTATTCTCACATCTTGCTACCAACACCCCTGTTCATTTCCAAACATTTGAGTTCATCCTAATTGAATATTCTGCTCATACTAAGCAACCACTCCCCATTCTTAAGCCTCGTCCTATATCTTGGTACCTTATATTTCATGTCTATGAGTTTATATACTATAATTAGCTCCTATCAGTGAGACCCTGCAATAATTGTCCTAATGTGTCTGGCTTACTTCACTTAGTATATTCCCCTCTAGGTTTTGTCATCAACCCATTTTTTTTTTTATGGTTTTGTTCACTCACCATACATTCCATCCCAAGTAAATAATCGATGGTTTTCTGCATGGTCATACATTTATGTGTTCACCACCTTCACCACTATCTATATAAGAGCATCTACATTTCTTCCACAAGGCAGGAGGGAGAGTCAAAGAAGGTAGAGAGGCAAAAGAAAGAGGAAACAAAAAAAATGACAGCTAGGAAGCAGCAAAAGGAAAAATAACCTTAAATCAAAGTAGAATAAAGAATCAGACAATACGACCAATGTCAAGTGTCTAACATGCCTCCCCTATCCCCCCCTCTTATCTGCATTCACCTTGGTATATCACCTTTGTTACATTAAAGGAAGCATAATACAATAATTCTATTAGTTACAGTCTCTAGTTTATGCTGATTGCATCCCTCCCCCAATGCCTCCCCATTTTTAACACCGTGCAAGGTTGACATTTGCTTGTTTTCCCTCGTAAAAGAACATATTTGTACATTTTATCACAATTGTTGAATATTCTAGATTTCACCAAGTTACACAGTCCCAGTCATTATCTTTCTTCCTTTCTTGTGGTGTCTCACATGCTCCCCACCTTCCTCTCTCAACCGTATTCATAGTTACCTTTGTTCAGTGTACTTACATTGTTGTGCTACCATCTCCCAAAATTGTGTTCCAAACCACACACTCCTGTCTTCTATCACCCTGTAGTGCTCCCTTCAGTATTTCCTGTAGGACAGCTGTCTTGTTCACAAAGTCTGTCATTGTCTGTTTGTCAGAAAATAATTTGAGCTCTCCCTCATATTTTTTTTTTAATCTTCATTTTATTGAGATATATTCACATACCACGCAGTCATACAAAACAAATCGTACTTTCGATTGTTTACAGTACCATTACATAGTGGTACATTCATCACCCAAATCAATCCCTGACACCTTCATTAGCACACACACAAAAATAACAAGAATAATAATTAGAGTGAAAAAGAGCAATTGAAGTAAAAAAGAACACTGGGTACCTTTGTCTGTTTGTTTCCTTCCCCTATTTTTCTACTCATCCATCCCTAAACTAGACAAAGTGGAGTGTGGTCCTTATGGCTTTCCCAATCCCCTTGTCACCCCTCATAAGCTACATTTTTATACAACTGTCTTCGAGATTCATGGGTTCTGGGTTGTAGTTTGATAGTTTCAGGTATCCACCACCAGCTACCCCAATTCTTTAGAACCTAAAAAGGGTTGTCTAAAGTGTGCATAAGAGTGCCCACCAGAGTGACCTCTAGGCTCCTTTTGGAATCTCTCTGCCACTGAAGCTTATTTCATTTCCTTTCACATCCCCCTTTTGGTCAAGAAGATGTTCTCCGTCCCACGATGCCAGGTCTACATTCCTTCCCGGGAGTCATATTCCACGTTGCCAGGGAGATTCACTCCCCTGGGTGTCTGATCCCACGTAGCGGGGAGGGCAGTGATTTCACCTTTCAAGTTGGCTTAGCTAGAGAGACAGGGCCACATCTGAGCAACAAAGAGGCATTCGGGAGGAGGCTCTTAGGCACAACCATAGGGAGGCCTAGCCTCTCCTTTGCAGCAACCGTCTTCCCAAGGGTAAAACCTGTGGTAGAGGGCTCAACCCATCAAACCACCAGTCCCCTATGTCTGTGGTCATGTTAGCAACCATGGAGGTGGGGTAGGCGAATACCCCTGCATTCTCCACAGGCTCCTCAAGGGGGCACTACATCTTTTTTTTTTTTTCCTTGTTTTTCTTTTTTTTTTTTTTTTTAACTTTCCCTTCTTTTTTAAATCAACTGTATGAAAAAAAAAGTTAAAAAGAAAACAAACATACAATAAGAGAACATTTCAAAGAGACCATAACAAGGGAGTAAGAAAAAGACAACTAACCTAAGATAACTGCTTAACTTCCAACATGTTCCTACTTTACCCCAAGAAAGTTACCTAATATAGCAACATTTCTGTGAACTTGCTCCTACTCTCCCTCATATTTGAAGGACAACTTTGCTGGATACAGGAATCTTGGTTGGTGGTTTTTCTCTTTTAGTATCTTAAATATATCACACCACTTCCTTCTTGCCTCCATGGTTTCTGCTGAGAGATCCGCACATAGTCTTATTAAGTTTCCTTTGTAGGTAATGGATCGCTTTTCTCTTGCTGCTTTCAGGATTCTCTCTTTGTCTTTGACGTTTGATAATCTGATTATTAAGTGTCTTGGTGTAGGCATATTCATATCTCTTCTGTTTGGAGTATGCTGCACTTCTTGGATCTGTAATTTTATGTCTTTCATAAGAGATGGGAAATTTTCATTAATTATTTCCTCTATTATTGCTTCTGCCCCCTTTCCCTTGTCTTCTCCTTCTGGGACACCAGTGATACGTACATTATTGTACTTTGTTTCATCCTTGAGTTCCCGGAGACGTTGCTCATATTTTTTCATTCTTTTCTCCATCTGCTCCTTTGCATATAGGCTTTCGGGTGTTCTGTTCTCCAGTTCCTGAGTGTTTTCTTCTGCCTCTTGAGATCTGCTGTTGTATGTTTCCATTGTGTCTTTCATCTCTTGTGTTGTGCCTTTCATTTCCATAGATGCTACTAGTTGTTTTTTTGAACTTTTGATTTCTGCCATATACATGCCCAGTGCTTCCTTTACAGCCTCTATCTCTTTTGCAATATCTTCTCTAAACTTTTTGAATTGATTTAGCATTAGTTGTTTAAATTCCTGTATCTCAGTTGAAGTGTACATTTGTTCCTTTGACTGGGCCATAACTTTGTTTTTCTTAGTGTAGATTGTAATTTTCTGTTGTCTAGGCATGGTTTCCTTGGTTATCCAAATCAGGTTTTCCCAGACCAGAACAGGCTCAGGTCCCAGAGGGAAGAAATATTCAGTATCTGGTTTCCCTGCAGGTGTCTTAGAAAATTGCTCCACCCTTTGATGCCTCGGGTCACTATGCTTTTCTGCCCAGCAGGTGATGCCTGTTAGCCTATAATTCTTGCCTGGTGTGAGGAGGTATGGCCATGTTCCCCCAGGCTCTGGGGTCCAGCCCTGAATGGAAAGGGCCCCACCCCTTTCCTCCCAGAGAAGACAGACCCCCCAGGTGGAGGTCATTAGCATTTCAATGGTCTCGCTCTCTGCTTGTGGTGTCTCTACCCTTCCCCTAGTCACAGCCCTGCAAACTGAAAATGACTGGGGCTTTCTCCACTGAGCCAAAAAAGAAACAGATAGTGACCTTCAGATCCAGTCCAAGGCGACCCTCTGGCTCTCCCAGGTCAGTCATCACCCAAAGCCTCTGTCTGTTTTTTGGGGATGCGTACCTGTAGTGAGCAGTTCACACTCGCTACTTAAAACCCCAGTTGGAGCTCAGCTGAGCTATATTCGCTTGCTGGGAGGGAGCTTCTCTCTGGCACCATGAGGCTTTGCAGCTCGGGCTATGGGGGAGGGGGTCTCATGTCTTGGTTCCGCAGGTTTTACTTACAGATTTTATGCTGTGTTCTCGGGCATTCCTTCCAATTCAGGTTGGTGTATGATGAGTGGATGGCCTCGTTTTTCCCCCTGCAGTTATTCTGGATTATTTACTAGTTGTTTCTGGTTTTTTTGTAGTTGTTCCAGGGGGACTACTTAGCTTCCACTCCTCTCTATGCCGCCATCTTGCCCGAGCCTGGTTCATATTTTAATCATTGTAGTTTCAGTAATTTATATTTAAACTTCTGTATTTTTTTAGTCATGACTATTTTGCAGATTGCCCCATAAAAGAAAAGTGGCTGGCTTACTTCTTGGTAATGTTCTTATAAATGACAACTATTGTGAGGGTTCTGTTTTGTAGACTTGGTAACAGATAGGGAATTGGAAATAGTTGTATTAGAAAGGAAAAAATATAAAGTAAGAAATGAGACTAGTGTTTTGAAAGAGACAGCCACCTTTACCAATAAATCAATAGGTAATCTCCCTTTCAGATAGATTTTTGTTTTAAGTTTTTCTTTCAAAATAGTTTTAAACTTACAGGACAGTTGTAAATATAATACAAAGCCAACACAGAGAGCTTCAGTATATCCCTACATGGATTTACCATCTTTTAACATTTACCACATTTGTTCTATCCATCTATCTATCTATCTATCTATCTATCTATCTATCTATCTATCTTCCTACCTACCTACCTAACATCTATCTGTCCATCAGTCCATCCATCCACCCATCTGCTTTAGTTTCCTAGGGTGCTTAAGCAAAGGCCATGAAATGGGTTGGCTTAAAATATGGCAATTTAGTCACTCACTGTTTTGAAGCTAGGAAAATATCCAAATCAAGGGATCATTAAGGTGATTTTTTTCTCCCCAAAGACTGTGATGTGCTGAGATGTCAATCCTTGGTTCCTCTGACACTTGGCAAGGCACATGGTGGAGTCTCCTGGTCTCTTCCTTCTCATCCAGGTTCCACATCAGCTTATTGCTTCCTGTGGCTTCTCTCTCTCTTGTTTGAATTCATTCTGGTTATAACAGACTCCAGTAATAGTATTAAGAAGCATCCTGAATGAGGTAGGCCATACCTTAATTGAACTTCCCTCATAAAAGGTCCTACTTATACTGGGTTTCCACACAAAAGAATGGATTACATTTTTTTCCTTTAAATGATAATTTATTTTTTTTAAACAAAGTTGGTTACAAGCTTTTTAGAAAATACATCAATGTACAAAAGTTGAAATAAAAACCACCCAGAAATAACCAGGTTTAAATGTTGGTGTCTATCATCCCAATCTTTTTTCTATCAGACATACACTTATACATTTTTATTACCCAAATAATTTGAGACAGTATGTACATTGTCTGACCAGCTTTTTTTCACTTAACTCTACATTACAAACATTTTATCCCGTAAATACCAGTACATTCTTTGTGTATAACATTAAGTTTAAAGGATGAAATATTCTATCAAACCATAAATGGCCTAACCAATCCCGTATAAATTTAGTTAGGCTGTTTTTAGTTTTTCAGTGTAACAGTGCTAGAATACCTTTTATTATTTTAGTGTTACTTTCTATAAGCAGAAGTACTAGGTCAAAAGATATATGTACTTTTAAAGGCTATCCATATTTAATATCAAACTTGACTGCAGAAAGGTTACATGAATTTACACTCCCACCAGCAATGTCTAAGTGGGTTAATTTATTTCTCCAATCTCAAGGTCATCCCAATTATAGTAAATAATTATCTACTTGTTCACCAACTATGATTACAAGCTTTAATAATCCAAAGACTCTCATGCTTCCCTTTTTACTACTTCTATTAGAAGCCATATAAGAAGTACACAATGGAATCTTAAAAACAGTGCTCTGACAATTTGCTAATATATATCAATGACATGGATGCCATCAAATGTCTTCACTGCCTGGCAGCAGGTACCAGACCCCAGCCCCAGACACTCAGGCAGAGACCAGACTCCAGGCCCTGAGAAGACCGGTGTGGACACGGCCCTTGGTGCCAGGTGAGGCTCTGCTGTGAACTCAGCCGGGGGGAAATGGCAGGTGGTCAGTTCCTAGACCAAGAAAAGGTGGGTAGGAGGATGACAAGGCCACTGAGCTGCTGGATTAGGAATTCTTAATCCTCCCCGACTCAACCCAGGATTGGTTCCAAAGCTCAGCTCGAGATGTGATTAACAAAGAAACACGTGGCACCAGGCATGAGCCGGGTGGGCCACTGTGTCATTTTGTCTGCCCCGGCGAGAAGGAAGGCACTGCACACACCACAGGGCTTCACAGAGCCTTATGTGATCACAGCCGGCAGAAGTTTTCTCTAAAATCCAGAAAGCTATTTAGCAGAGATCTAAACACTTTGAGAATGTTACTCTTGAAATAAACTCATTTTTCAAATTGTATGTTTTTTAAATGGAATGAATTGCTACTCTTTCACCTAACACAATCTTCCTTTGGTATATAGTTTAATAAAATGACACTGTACATTTCCTAAGTTTGAGTTTTCTTCTTGTTCCCCCAATGTAGGAGACAAGAATCCTCCTCTTTTCACAGACATCTGAGATGCAGAGAGGTAGAAGAGCCGCCAGCACTCAACAGCAAGTTGGTGACCAGTATAGAAATAGATCCCAGCTTCTTGACTCCCAGGTAAGGCTATTTTTTGTTTGTTTGTTTTTATTTTTTTCTTTTGGAATACTTAAGAAAATTTTATTTCATTAAAGAAAACTAAAAAATTTTTCAAATGCAAAGAAGAACATGGGCAATATGACAAGTTTAAAACTAACCAAACAAAATAAATAGTTCCAAAATCTCAATCCCAAAAATGAATCACTGAGTTAGAAAGACACTAAATAATAGTGAGTGTAGTCTGGGGTGTTGTTTTTTTACGTGTATTCTTTCAAGTATTTTTAAAGCTGATCGAAAGTGAATGCTGTAAATATTAAGTTACATCTACATTTTTAAATCCTATCTTATATGTATAAATACAGACTTAAATGTTATAAATATTTCTACACAGTCATTTCAAATTTCTGTAACTGTGAAAGTAATTGTGGGACAATTAGTTGGTTTCAAATGCAATGCTTATGATCTAATTCTATGGGGTTCAATACAATGTTAATAGTGTATTCTGTAAATAATATGACAACCATATATATATATATTCTGGAAATATACCTTCTTTGAAGCGTACTTCTATAACATAGGAAAATAGAGAATTGGTTACTCAACAGGCATAAACTATGAAGGCATTAAGCCCAATCACCTTGAAAGTGCAAAACATGTCCACAGTCCTCCAGTGCTTGGCTCCCGAGGGGCTGGGTGACGGAGAGGGGAGTCAAACCTGAGCATCACCGCGGGTCTCTGGGCCCTCCCTGCCCTCCCCTCCTCCCCTCTGGGAACCTGATGATGCAGGGGTTGCCCCAAACCTCTCCAGCCTCTTCTCTGGGCTGCATGTGGAACATTGTGGGGCAAAAGGACCACTTTCAGAAGGTTGGATTTGACACTTGCTTTCTGGTAATTTTTGCCAGTTCTCCTCATTTTCATGTCTCCGCTCACTGAACTTCCTCTCTGTAGCCACAGCCACCAGGCAACTCTCTTGACATTTTCTCTCATGGTAGTTCATGCACCTCTGATAGTAAGAAGCTGTTTTCTTCATTTCCTTCTCCAGGTCTTCTGCCATCTTTCTGTAAGTATCAACTTGGTTTTGTAGAAAATGTGTGTTTTCATTCACCTTTGTAGTTTTTTCCTGCGTGCCCCACTGGTAAACTCCCCGCTGAACTGATTCACGATGAAGTTGCAGGAGGTGGTGTTGATGTACCTCAGGAAGGATTTGCAGTTGCTGGTGACACTTTTGAATCTTCTTTTCTAAATGTTCGATTTCTTGCTCTAGAGATGCTTTTTCACTTTCCAGGGATTTGTTTCGACCTTTTAGTTCTCCGTTGATATGATTTTCTTCATAGAAGTTTTGAGACATCCTATGCTTTTCCATTTCCAGTCTGTTTAAAATAAAACTTGAATTTACAGAATCAGTGAGTTTTGTCAAATCCTTCATTGTCTGATAATTCAGGCCTCCATTCCCAGAACTACTCTTTTCATCTAATTCCATGGTGACAGGATCTGTGTAATCTTCTTGAGAGACAGCAGGTACATTTCTGCTCCGGAGAACAGTTTCAGTCAGAGATGTTATCTGGTTTTCTTTATCACTGAAAATCTCTTCCATCTGCATCCTACAATTTTCAAGGGCTTTTTCTTCTTCCTTCAGTTCCTGCATGCTTTCATTCCATCCAGCGTCTTCCAAGGCCAGCAGCTTTCTGGTTTCCTGACACTGAGCATTTTCATTCAAACCCTGAAACATTTCTTTCTGGCATTCTCCATTCTGCTGAGATGCATTTAAGTTGTTTTTGGCCCCAGTCTCTTTGGATACAAAGGATTTGAATGCCTCACTGAGTGGCTGTGTCTGTCCTTGATGATGATCCATAATCACTGTGTTGAATGGAAATTTTGGGGGCTCACATTTCTGTCCTTTATCCAGAATTTCTACAAGATCTCCTGTTGAGATGAGGCACCTATTTACATCCTTAAGTGCTTCCAAGCACAGAATTTGTAACATTGGAGGACTCACCTCCACTCCAGTTGACCTGAACTCTTTACACAGTTTAGTTATTTGTCCAATCTTCTCGGTGATGCTACGATATTGTTCACATTGAGCAGAAATTTGCTTGTCTAGCTCTTTTTCCTTCAAACAATGCTGCTGGCCTTTTCTTATGAGATCAATCAAAGTAATACATGTAATACAAAGTAATACATGTTAATCTCATTAGCAATCATCACCCCTATCTATTACCATACCTTTGAACTCACCATCACTAAAATAACTGAATATTTTAGATTATCATTCCCCCTCAGTAGCTACTATCATTAGGTCCCCAATTTTCTTATATTATTATACATTGATTTTACATTGTTCGGATAGTTCATAGAAGTGGGAACATACAATATCTCTCCTTTTGTGTCTGAGCTATTTCACTCTGAATTATTTCTTCAAAGTTCATTCACGTGGCCATACGTTTCAGGACCTTGTTGCTTCTTACTGCTGCATTGTATTGTGTCATATGTATATACCACATCGTGTTGATCCACTTGTCTTGAAGGATACCTGGATTGTCTCCGTCTCTTGGCAATTGTGAGCAGTGCTGCTGTGCGAGGCTAAGTAGGCTTAGAGTCTCCTTGGCAGTGACAAGCTTCATAAGGGCAAGCCTCAGGATCGAGGGCTCGGCCTACCAAATTGTCAGTCCTCAATGTTTGTGAGAATATCAGTAATACCTCAGGTGGGGAAATCTAACATCTCTGCATTTAACCCCAATTCCTCAGGGGGGCCCAACAAAAATGTTTTTGTTCTCTGTCTAAATTACTTTGGGATATATTGGGATTACACACTAACCTGTACAAACCTATTAGATCTCACTTCCTGTTCAAACTTCCATGTAATTATGGTATTTGAATAAACTGACTGTACAAGTTAAACTATTTAGTGTGCTACAGAAAGTATAGATCCTGCACTAAATAAACATCTCTTCCCTTGGTCTCACACAGAAGTTGAAATTTTAAAACACGTTCAATATCGTCCTTTACCTTTTGGCCTGATTTGCCTTAGTTCTAACCAGATCCACGTCGTTCATATCTCTAATTGAAGTCTGAACTCCTTTTCAGCTTTTTGAACGTTTGCTGTATAGGGTAGCACTGACATTCATAGCTGCTGAGCTCTGCTCTGAGTTTCAGATGTCACACAGATACCCAAACTTCCAGAGATTGACTAGGTTATACACAAAATGCTCAGCATCTCATAATTTGGAGATAACCATTACAATTCAGGAATAGATGTGACTGCTTCAAGAGTTTACAATCTAGGGATGATTACACTAAGCCTTCCCCTGATAAGTTGTGCTCTAAGATTCAGTTCTCCATTTACACATTGTAGTTAGTCCATATTGCTGAGGTATTATAATGTTTGTTTTTCATTTCTGGCATTCTTCACTTGAAATGCTGTCCTCAAGATCCAGTCACCTAGTTGTGTGTCTCACAGCTTCATTCCTTCTTGCAGCTGCTCCATATTCTATTGTATGCATACACCACTGTTCACCATTCTGTTCATCAGTTTCTGTACCCTTGGGCCTCCTCCAACCATTGAAAATTGTGGATACTGCCACCATAAACACCCATGCACAAATGTCCTTTCATGTCACTGCTCTCAGATCTTCCAAGTATAAACCACATAATGAGGTTGCAGGACATTATGGCACCCACATACTTACCTTGTTGTGGAACCACCACACTGTCTTCCACATAGTCTACACCATTCTGCTTCCCCACCAACAGTAAATAGGTACATCCCTCTCTCCATGTTTTCTCCAGCACTTCTACCGCTCATTTATATTTTCCCCTGCAATTTTATAGAGATATATTCACATACCATACAATCATCCACGGTGTACAATTGTTCACAGTATCATTATATAGTTTTGCATTCATCACCACAATCTATATTTGAACATATTCTTTACTCCAAAATTTTTTAAAAAGAATAAAAATGATAAAAAATTATAATACAATAAAATACAATAATAAGGTCAGACAACACCACCACTGCGAAGAATCCCATACTCCTCCCTTATATTCCCCACTCACAGACATTTAGCTTTGTAAACTACCTTTGTTACATTTAGTGGAATCATATTACAGTGATACTGTTAACCATAGAATCCAGTTTCAATTCATTGCATTTTTTTCTCAATACCATCCCTTTTTGATCACCTTGCAAGGCTGACATTCATTGGTTCTTATATTTGTACACTTAGTCACCATTATTGACCACCCTAGGTTTCCCTAAGATATATAGTCCCATTCTTTTATTGTATGTCTCTCCTTCTGGTGTCATAAATTCTCCTAGCCCTCCTCCTTCAGCTTTACTCACAGACATCTTTGTTCAGTGTACTTACAATATTCTGCTACCATCACACAGTACTATGCTATCTATTTCTGGATCTATACAATCAATCTTGTTGAAAATTCTATACTCCTTCAGCATCAAATGCCTAGTCTGATCAAGGTGCCCATCCTCAGCTTTTGACTCTCAAAGTTTGCTCATCAATGTTAGTTCATACCAGTGAGACCATACAGTATTTGTCCTTTTGTTTCTGGCTTACTTCACTCAACACAGTGTCGTCAAGGTTCATCCGTGTTATTATATGTTCCATGACTTTGTTCTGTCTAACAGCTGTGTAATATTCCATCATGTGTATATACCACAGATTATTTATCCACTCATCTGTTGATGGACATTTGGGCTGTTTCCATCTCTTGGCTATTGTGAGTAATGCCGCTATGAACAACGGTTTACAAATGTCTGCGTGTGTCTCGGCTTTCAGTTCTCTGAGTATGCAGCTAGTATGGACTTGCTGGATCATGTGGCAGTTCTATACTTAGCTTCATGAGGAACAACCCCACTGTCTTCCAGAGTGGCTGCACCATTCTGCATCCCCACCAACAGTGGACAAGTGTGCCTCTTTCTCCACATCCTCTCTGGCACTTGTCATTTTCTGTTTTCTTGATAGTGGCCACTCTAGTAGGTGTGAGATGATATCTCATTGTGGTTCTGATTTGCATTTCCCTGATAGCCAGTGAAGTTGAGCATCTTTTCAAATGTTTTTGTGTTATTTGTATTTTCTCTTCAGAAAAGTGCCTATCTATGTTTTTTGCCCATTTTTAAATTGCATTTTTTGTCTTTCTGTTGTTGAGTTGTAGGATCTCTTTATATATTCTGGATATTAAACTCTTATCTGATATGTAGTTTCCAAATATTGTCTCCATTGTGTAGGCTGCCCACTTTTCTGACACATCCCTTTCACGTACAAAAGTGTTTAATTTTGAGATGATCCCATTTGTCTCTCTCTTCTTTTATTGCTTGTTCCTTGAGTACAAGGTCTAGGAAACCACCTCTTATCACAAGATCTTTGAGATATTTCCCCACATTTTCTCCTAAAATCTTATTGTCTTAGCACTTATGTTTAAGCCCTTGATCCATTTTGAGTCAGTTTTTGTATAAGGTGTGACATAGGAGTCCTTTTCTTTCTTTTGGATATGGCTATTCAGTTCCTCAGACACCGTTTATTGAAGACACTGCTCTGTCCAGCCTGCATTGGCTTGACTGCCTTATCAGAGGTCAGTTGTCTGTAGATGAGGGTCTATTTTTGAACTCACAGTTCAATTCCATTGGTTGGCATATCTATCTTTATGCCAGTGCAATGCTGTTTTCACCACTGTGGCTTTGTAGTATGCCTCCAAGTCAGCTAGTGTGAGACCTCCCACTTCATTCTTCTTTGTCAACATACTTTTGGCTCTTTGGAGCATCCTGCCCTTGCAGGTAAATTTGGTTCATGGTTTTTCTGTTTCTGCATTTTAACTGGTGTTGCATTGAATCTATAAATTAGTTTAGGTAGAACTGACATATTAACTATATTTAGTCTTCCAATCTGTGAGCAAGGCATGTTCTTCCTCTTTTTTAGGTCCTGTTTGATTTCTTCTGGCAGTTTCTTGTAGTTTTCTCTGTATAGGTCTTTTGTGGCCTTGGTTCAGTTTTTTCCTAAATACTTGGTTCTTTAGGTTGCTATTGTAAATGGAATTTGTTTCTTGATTTCCTCCTCTGGTTGCTCATTACTTGTGTGTAGGAACACTACTGATTTTCATGTGTTGATCTTGTCACCTGCCACTTTGCTATATTCATTGGTTAGCTCTAGTGGCTCTGATCTAGATTTTTCTGGATTTTCTACATGTAAGATCAATCACATCATCTGCAAACACTGAAAGTTTTATTTCTTCCTCTCCAATTTGGATGCCTTTTATTTCTTTTTATTGCCTAATTGCTCTAGTGAGACCTTATAGCACAATGTTGTACAAAAGTGATGACAGTGGTCATCCCTGTCTTGATCCTGATCTTAGAGGGAAAGCTTTCAGTCTTTCCTCCTTGAATATGATCTTAGCTGTGTGCTTTTCATATATTGCCTTTATCATATTGAGAAAGTTCCTTTTTATTCCTATCTTTTGAAATATTTACAGAGACAGTTTGAAGACAGCCGTTGAAAGCAGACTCTTGCTCCAGAGAAGCTAAGGGAGGACAAATCCCCCAAGTGCAACTAAGAGTGACATTTTTGAGGAACTGCAGCCTCGAGAGGAACATCCTGGGAGAAAGCCATTTTGAAACCAGAACTTTGGAGTAGACACCAGCCACATGCCTTCTGAGCTAACAGAGGTTTACCAGATGCCACTGGCCATCCTCCAGTGAAGGTACCCGATTGCTGATGTGTTACCTTGGACACTTTATGGTCTTAAGACTGTAACTGTGTAACTAAATAAACCCCCCTTTATAAAAGCCAATCCATTTCTGGTGTTTTGCATTCTGGCAGCATTAGCAAACCAGAACAAGCCCCCATATATTCGTGAATTTTCTGACCGTTTGCCTGTTTTATTTTTAATTCAGTTTTATTGAGATATATTCACATATCATACAGTTATCCATGGTGTAGAATCAACTGTTCACAGTACGATTATACAGTTGTGCATTCATCACCTCAATCTATTTTTGAAGATTTTCCTTATACCAAAAAGAATCAGAATAAGAATAAAAAATAAAATAAAAAAGAACACCCAAATCATTCCCCCCATCCCACCCTATTTTTCATTTAGTTTTTGTCCCCATTTTTTCTACTCCTCCATCCATACACAGGATAAAGGGGGTGCAATGCAGGAGGTTTTCACAATCACACTGTCACCCCTTGTAATATACATTGTTATACAATCACCTTCAAGAGTCAAGGCTACTGGGTTGGAGTTTGGTAGTTTCAGGTATTTACTTTTAGCTATTCCAATACATTAAAACCTAGAAAGTGTTATCTATATAGTGCATAAGAATGTCCACCAGAGTGACCTCTCGACTCCATTTGAAATCTCTCAGCCACTGAAGCTTTATTTTGTTTCATTTCACAGCCCCCTTTTGGTCAAGAAGATGTTCTCAATCCCATGATGCTGGGTCCAGATTCATCCCCAGGAGTCATATCCTGCATTGCCAGGGAGATTTATATCCCTAGGAGTTAGTTCCCACATAGAGGGGAGGGCAGTGAGATCACCTGCCAAGGTGGCTTAGTTAGAGAGAGAGAGAAGGCCACATCTGAGCAACACAGAGGCACTCAGGAGGAGACCCTTCATTACAATTACAAGCATGTTTATCTCTCCTTTGCAGTAACAAGCTTCATAGAGCAAGCCCCAAGACAGAGGGCTCAGCATGTCAAGCCATCAGTCCCTAGTGTTTGTGAGAACATCAGCAACCATCCAGGTGAGGAAGTCCATCTCCTCCGCATCCTCCCCCAGTTCCTCAGGAGGGCCCTGAATGTACATTTTTATTCTCCACCCAAATTACTTTGGGATGTGTTGCTATTTCACTGTAAACTATACAGACCTACCAGATCTTACTTCCTATTCAAAGTTCCATGTAATTGTGGTGTTTGAACAAACTGACTGTAGAAGTTATATTGTTTAGAAAATATATATAGATCCTACACCAAATAAACATTTCTTCCCTTGGTCTCACTTGAAGTTGAGGTTTTAACACACAGTCGGTTTCAACGTTTACTCTTTGGCCCGATTTGCCCTGCTCTTAACCAGATCTGCTTCCTTCATATCTCTAATTGAAGTCTGGACGCTTTTTCAGCTTTTTTTTTTTTTTTTTTTTTTTAACAGTTGCTGTATGTGTTAATACTGACAATCATATCTGCCAAGCTCTAGCTCTGAGTTTCAGTTGTCACACAGATACCCAGTGTTCCAGAGACCAATCAGGTTATACACCAAGGGATCAACATCTCCGAGTTTGGGGATGGCCATTACAATTCAGGAATAGATTTTACTGCTGCAAGAGCTTACAATCGAGGGACCATTATAACAATCATTTCCCTGTTAGGTGTTCCCTAAGATATCTATGAGTAAGGCTGAAAGAGGTGGGATAGGGGAATGTATGACACCAGAGGTAAAGATAGATGATGAAGACTGGGATTGTGTAACTTGGCAAACACTGGAGTGGCCAATGACTGTTACTAAATGTACAAATATAAAAATGTTCTCACATGGAGAACAAATGAATGTCAACCATGCAAAGTGTTGAAAAAGGGATGGTATTGGGAAAAAACATAATCAAAGGAAACTGGAATCTATGGTCAACAGTAACATTATATGCTTCCATTAAATGTAACAAAGGCAATATACCAAAGTTAAATGTGTATGAGAGGGGGAAACAAGGGAGGGATATGGGATCCTTGGTAGTGGTGGTGTTTTCTGCCTTACTAATGTACTGTATGACACTTTATTTTTTTTATTATTATCTTTTTTATTATTCACACAAAAAAAACACTTTTTCATAGTAATCAATACATTCAAGTGCTGACTGTGGTGATAAATGCACAAGTATATGATGATACTGTGAACAACCGATTGTACATGAAGTGGGGTCCCTTTCCCTGAATCCCAAAACACCTGCAAAGCAACAGTGTTGTGTAAACAGCATTAGGCCGTGAGGAGGGGGGAGTGAGACTGGGCCTGTACCAGTTAAAGAGAGCAAAACTTTACCGTTTAGGGGAGGCAAAGCTGCGGTTGCATGCATCAGCCAAGCGTAACCCTTTTAACAATAACTGCTCCAGGTCCAAGTGAAACTTTTTGTAGCCCTTTAATAATCAGTAGCTGCTCCAGCTCCAAGTGAAACTCTTTGTGAAATTGTTTTTGTGAAATTGTTTTTTATGATCAATAACTGCTCCAGCTCCAAGTGAAACTCTTTGTGAAATTGTGTTTTTGTGATCAACAGCTAACTGCCAGCTCTGCTTCTGTTAGAATAGCTTGCCTGCTTGCGTTCCTAGGACACGGTTTCTGTGTACATAAGGCCCCAGCGCACACAGGTCACGGCTGCTGCTCACTGAAGTCCCTGCTCGGAGTGACGGGCGGCAGTCGCCGGCCGGCTGATAAAGGCTCTTTAAATTCTGTTTGGCTGTCTTGTGCTTTAACTCGCGGGCACCGTAACATACACTGTGGATAACTGCATATTGTGTGAATATATCTCTATAAAATTGTAGGGAAAAATATAAAGGGGGTAAAAGTGCTGGAGAAAACATGGAGAGAGGGATGTACCTACTTACTGTTGATGAGGAGGCAGAATGGTGTAGACTTTCTGGAGGTCACTGGTGGTTCCACAAGAAGCAAGTTTGTGGGGCCATAAGGTCCTGCAACCTCATCACGGGGTATGTACTTTTGCCTGTTCTTGATTTCCAACTTCATTCCATTACGAACTGAGAAAGTGTTTTGTATAATTCCAATATTTTTAAATTTGTTGAGACTTGCTTTGTGATCTAACATGTGGTCTCTTCTAGAGAACGACCCATGATCACTTGAGAAAAATGTGGATTCTGCTCTTCTGTGTAGTGTTTTATAAATGTCTGTCAAGTTGAGTTCATTCATCATACAGTTCAACATCTCTGTTTCCTTATTGATCCTCTGTCTAGATGTTCTATCCATTGATGAGAGCGGTGTATTGAAGTCTCCAACTGTTACTGTAGAGGTATCTACTTCTCCCTTCAGTGTTATCAGTGTTTGCCTCATGTATTTTGCAGGAATCTGGCTCATTGCATAAATACTTATGATTGTTATGTTTTCTTGATGAATTGACACTTTTATTGATATATATTGTCCTTCCTTGTCATTTATTTCTGCTTTCATCCTTGTTATTTCTTTTCTTCTACTTGGTATAGGATTGGTTTGCTGTTCATTTTCTAGCTTCTTCAGTTGATCCATTAGTTCTTTGATTTTGGCTCTTTCTTCCTTTTTAATATATGCGTTTAGTGCTATAAATTTCCCCCTTAGCACTGCTTTTGCTGCATCCCATAGGTTTTGGTATGTTGTGTTCTCATTTTCATTCGCCTCTATATATTTAGCAATTTCTCTTGCTATTTCTTCTTTAACCCACTGATTGTTTAGGAGTGTGTTGTTTAACCTCCAGGTATTTGTGAATTTTCTAAGTCTCTGATGGTTATTGACTTCTAATTGTATTCCATTGTGGTCAGAGAATGTGCTTTGAATAATTTCCATCTTTTTAAATTTATTGAGGCTTGTTTGATGTCCTAGCATATGATCTATTCTGGAGAAAGTTCCATGAGCACTAGAAAAGTATGTGTATCCTGGTGATTTGGGATGTAATGTCCTGTATATGTCTGTTAAATCTAATTCATTTATCAGATTGTTTAGGTTTTCAATTTCCTTATTGGTCTTCTGTCTGGTTGATCTATCTATAGGAGAGAGCGATGTGTTGAAGTCTCCCACAATTATTGTGGAAACATCAATTGCTTCCTTTAGTTTTTCCAGTGTTTCTCTCATGTATTTGTGGCACCTTGGTTGGGTGCATAGACATTTACGATTGTTATTTCTTCTTGCTGAATTGCCCCTTTTATTAGTATGTAGTGGCCTTCTTTGTCTCTCAAAACATCCCTGCATTTGAAGTCTATTTTATCTGAGATTAATATTGCTACACCTGCTTTCTTTTGGCTGTGGCTTGCATGAAATATTTTTTTCCATCCTTTCACTTTCAGTTTCTTTGTGTCCCTGTGTCTAAGATGAGTCTCTTGTATGCAACATATTGATGGTTCATTTTTTTTGATCCATTCTGCGAATCTATATCTTTTAATTGGGGAGTTTAATCCATTTACATTCAACGTTATAACCGTGAAGGCATTTCTTGAATCGGCCATCTTATCCTTTGGTTTATGTTTGCCATATTTTTCCCTCTCTCTATTAATATCCTTTATTGTACCCATACCGAATCTCTTTAGTACTGAACCTTTCTCCAAGTCTCTCTGTCCTGTCTTTGTTTCTCTGTCTGTAGGGCTCCCTTTAGTATCTCCAGTAGGGCAGGTCTCTTGTTAGCAAATTCTCTCAGCATTTGTTTGTCTGTGAAAAATTTAAGCTCTCCCTCAAATTTGAAGGAGAGCTTTGCTGGATAAAGTATTCTTGGCTGGAAATTTTTCTCACTCAGAATTTTAAATATATCGTGCCACTGCCTTCTCGCCTCCATGGTGGCTGCTGAATAGTCACTACTTAGTCTTATGCTGTTTCCTTTGTATGTGGTGAACTGCTTTTCTCTTGCTGCTTTCAGAACTTGCTCCTTCTCTTCTGTGTTTGACAGTGTGATCACTATATGTCTCGGAGTGGGTTTATTTGGATTTATTCTATTTGGAGTTCGCTGAGCATTTATGATTTGTGTATTTATGTTGTTTTGAAGATTTGGGAAGTTTTCCCCAACAATTTCTTTGAATACTCTTCCTAGACCTTTACTCTTTTTTCCCTTCTGGGACACCAATGAGTCTTATATTTGGACGTTTCATATTATCTATCATATCCCTGAGGTCCATTTCGATTTTTTCAATTTTTTCCCCATTCTTTCTTTTATGCTTTCATTTTCCATTCTGTCATCTTCCAGGTCACTGATTCGTTGTTCAACTTCCTCTAGTCTTGTACTATGAGTGTCCAGAATTTTTAATTTGGTCAACAGTTTCTTTAATTTCCATAAGATCATCCATTTTTTTATTTAGTCTTGCAATGTCTTCTTTATGCTCTTCTAGAGTCTTCTTGATTTCCTTCATATCCCGTACTATGGTCTCATTGTTCATCTTTAGTTCTTTGAGTAGCTGCTCTAGGTGCTGTGTCTCTTCTGGTCTTTTGATTTGGGTGCTTGGGCTTGGGTTATCCATATCGTCTGGTTTTTTCATATGCTTTATAATTTTCTGTTGTTTTTGGCCTCGTGGCATTTGCTGAACTTGATAGGGTTCTTTTAGGGTTTGTAGACCTATTGAAGTCCTTATCTCTAATTTATCAGATGTATAGCTTCGTGGAGTACACTTTCTCTAACTAACCAGCAGGTGGCGTCCACGAGCCACCTGTTCTCCACAAGCCAGCTCTCCCCTGCTTAGCCTTTTTTTTGGTGAGTGGGGGAGTGAGTCTTGTGGGGCCCAATTGGTATACCAAGCTTGCGTGTGTAGTTGGTGTTGCCTGCCCTGTATGTGGGGCGTGTTTCTGGGCAGTCGGGGAGGGGGGGTGGCCCTAACAATCAAATCTCCCTGATGATCCTAGAGTTTTAAAGCTGCTGCAATAGTCTAATCCTTCAGTTCAGTCCTGCCACAGTTTGTCTCTGCCACTGACCCACAAGTCCTTGGTATTGGCGTATGGCTCCTGAGACTTGCAAGTGGGCCCCTCTTCCAGGCCGTGCACCCCAGGTCCTCTGTTGAGGGATGACTGTGCTATGTCACAGGTGAGTGCCGTCCCCCCAGGGCAGTTCTGGGCTGCTGGGCTGTGTAGGGAGGCTCCCAGTCTGCTCAAGTGATGGCTGAATGGGGCTTTGTTAATTCACACTGCTCCACCTTTCCAGCTCTGGGACAATCAGCTGAGGTTGCAGGGAAGGCTAATGTCCACGCCCAGTTTTGTGGTGTGTGCCTGTTATTTGAAGCACTTCCGTCACACTGTGTTGTCTGGGGCAGCTCTGGGCTATGGGGCTGGCGATGGGCAGGAGTGTTTCCTGTCTACCAGGATGGTGGCTGTGAGCGGACACCCCCCTTTTCTTGGGAAGTTGTGGTGTTTAGTGAATTTTCTCAGCCACTGGATTATTGCCTTTTGTCTCAGAGCTCTCTTAG
Organism: Choloepus didactylus; assembly: GCF_015220235.1. Lineage (NCBI taxonomy): Eukaryota > Metazoa > Chordata > Mammalia > Pilosa > Megalonychidae > Choloepus > Choloepus didactylus. The sequence goes on from NC_051315.1 coordinate 281,036, forward strand.
TTCTGCTCTTGACTTGATGTGCCCAAATTGCAATTCTTTGAAGCTTTCTGTATTGGGCTTCTTAGAGTAATTGTTTTAGAAAAAGAAAAAAGTATTAAAAAAAAAAAAAAAAAAAAAAAAAGGGCCCTCCTCAGAGATCTAATGGGTTATTGAAATGCTAATAGACAAAGCAACCAGGGCCATTAAGGAAAGGTCCACAGGGCAGAGAGATCAGCTTTTCTTCGGAATTTGCATGTGCGCCTCAAGGCCTGAGCTCCGCCCTTCCCCTTTCTGTGTTCACCAGAACTCCAAAAATCCTCTGCTTTTATTTTGGAGTTTTTCGTGTTATTTTTTTTTTTTCTATGCCTGTCTCCTCTCTGCTGGGCTGGCTGCTCTCAGATTCTCTGGTGTCTGGTCTCAGTCTATCTATGGTTGGAGTCTGGATCAGTAGAATGAGTTTCCAAGAAGGGCTACCACTGCAGTTCTCCCTTCTCCTTCCCGGAACTGGCAGCCCCTCCTCCCACGGGACTGAGCCTGGCAGGGAGGAGCGCGGGTCCCCTGGCCGCAAAAACTTACAGATTTCGCTGATCTCAGCAGTTCGACATTTTCATGAGTGTTGTATGAAGTATGCCCAAAGACAGATTGCTCTGTGGTGTCCAGTCCACGCAGTTCCTGGCTTTTTACCTACTTTCCTGGAGGAGTAACTAAAACTTACAGCTCACCAGTCTGCCATCTTGCCCCGCCTCCCAGCAATCTGGCTCTTTTAATTATTTTACATTTGAAGTCTAGTTTGTCTAATGGTGAGATAGCTACTCCTACATTTTTCTTTTTGTTGTGTGTGTGAAGTATATTTTTCCAACCTTTCACTTTCAGCCTATTTTTGTCCTGTGTCTATGGTGAGTTTTTTGTAGACAAAATGTAGATGGGTCCTGTTTTTTAATCCATTCTGCCAGTCTGTGTCATTTTTTAAAAATTCACTTTATTCAGATATATTCACAAACTGTACAATCATCCATGGTGTACAATTAATTGTTCACAGCACCATTATATAGTTGCGCATCACCAAAATCAAGTTTTGAATATTTTCATTAACAAAAAAATAAGAATAAAAAAATAAAGTAAAAAAGAATACCACAAACATCCCATACTCCCTATCCCTCCCTATAATTCATTTACTTTCTTCCCTCATTTCTACTCATCTGTCCATTCACTGAATAAAGTGAGTGGGAGCCACAGTGTTCTCACAGTCGCATGGTCACACAGTGTAGGTTATATAGTTATACAATTGTCTTCAAGAATCAAGGCTACTGGGTTGGAATTCAACAGTTTCAGGTATTTCCTTCTAGCTATTCCAATACACTAAAAACTAAAAATGGATCTCTATATAACACATAAGAATAACCTCCAGAGTGGTGTTTCAATTCCATTTGAAATCTCTCAGCCACTGAAACTTTATTTTTTTTAATTTCTCTTCTCCATTTTGGTCCAAGGTGGCTTTCTCAATCCCATGAGGCCAGGGCCAAGCACATCCTGCGAGTCATGTCCCATGTGCCAGGGAGATTTACACCCCTGGGGGTCAGGTCTCACGTAGTGGGGAGGGCAGTGAGATCACCTGCCAAGGTGGCTTAGTCAGAGAGAGAGAGGCCACATCTGAGCAACAAAAGAGGTTCTCTGGGGGTGACTCTTAGGCACCATTTTAAGTAGACTTAGCCTCTTCTTTGCAGTAACAAACTTCATAAGGGGAAGCCCCAAGATTGAGGGCCCAACTTTCTCAAGTGGTAGTCCCCAATGCTTGTGAGAATATCAGTAATTCCCCAGGTGGGGAAGTTTAATTTTCCACATTTTCCCCTAGTCCCTGAAGGGTGCTTTGCAAATACATTTTTATTCTCTGCCCAAATTACTCTGGGATGTATTGGGGCTTCACACTGCCCGGTACAAAAAAGGTGATTTCACTCCCATACCAGTTAAATTATATAGTGTGTTACAAAAAATATAATTTAACCCCTAATAAACATCTCTTCCTTTGGTCTCACACAGAAGTTGAAGTTTTAAAACAGTGTCACTATTGTCCTTTACCCTTTAGTCTGATTTACCTTAGTCCTATCCAAGTGTATTTCGTTCATGTCACTAGTTGAAGTCCGATCTCTTTTCCAGACTCTTTAACATTTGCTTTATGGGGTAATGCTGAGATTCATAGCTGCCAGGCTCTGGCTCTGAGTTTCAGGTGTCACACAGATACCCAAAGTTCCAGGGACCAGCCAGGTTATACATGAAAGGCCCTGACTCTTAGAATTTAGAAATAGCCATTACAACTCAAGAATAGATGTAACTACTGTAACAGCTTACAATCTAGGAACCTTTACAATAAGCCTTCCCCTGATAACCTATGCTTTCAGATTCAATTCTCAGAGTTTGCACATTATAGTTAGTCCATATTAGTGAGTCATTATAAAGTTTCTCTTTTCATTTCTGCTTTATTTAACTCAACATACTGTCCTAAATGTCCATTCACCTATTTACATACCTCACAACTTTATTCCTTCTTGCAGCTGCTCAGTATTCCACTGTATGTGTACAGCACAGTTGGCCATTCCATTCATCAGTCGATGTACCCTTAGTCCACCTCCATCCTTTGTGAATCATGCCTACTGCCCCCATAAGCCCCACTGTGCAAATGTCCATTTGTGTCCCTCTTTTCAGTTCTTCCAGGTGTATACGTGTGGTGATTAAGTTCATGTGTCAACTTGGCCAGGTGATGGTACCCAGATGTCTGGTCAAGCAAGCACTGGCCTAACCATTACTGCAAGGACATTTCTGGCTGCTTAATAAACCAGAAGGCTGGTTTATGAAATCATCAGTCATTTGGGGGCAGCTGTGACTAATTAAATCAACAGAGGGTATGTCTTCCACAATGAGAGAATGCAGTCAGCTGGATTGAGTCCAATCAGTCGAAGACTTTTAAGCGAGACAGAGGACCTTCCATTCTTCTTTGGTTAACCAGCAAAGCATTTCCTGAGGAGTTTGTTGAAGTCATCAGTTCATTTCCTGAGGAGTTCATCAAACATCTTCATTGGAGTTGCCAGTTTGCTGCCTGCCTTACCGAATTTGGACTTGTGCACACCCACAGTTGCATGAGAGACTTCTATAAATCTTATATTTATAGATATCTCTTGTTGATTCTGTTTCCCTAGAGGACCCTAACTAATACAATACCCAATAACAGGGTTGCAGGGCCATTTGGCAACCCCATGCTAAGCTTCCTGTGGAGCCAGCACACTCCCCTCCAGTTGGGCTGTACCATTCTACTTCCCCACCAATCGTGATTAGGTACATCCCTTTCCCCACATTTTCTCCAGCACTAGTATGCCTCTGTTTATTTATTAGATGGTTTTATTCACATACCATACATTCCCTCCTAAGTAAACTACCAATGGTTCCCTGAATTATCGCATAGTTATGCATTCATCACCACTATCTATTTGAGGACCTTTCCGTTTCTTCCACAAAGAAAGAGGAAGAGATGAAAACAGAAAAAAGAAACAGAAAAAAAAATCACAACTAAAAAGTAAAAGAAAAAGAGTAAAATTAAAATAAAACGCAATAAAAAGATCAGACAACAGCACCAACACCAAGAATCCCATAGTCTTCCCTTACATCTGCCTCGTATATACATTTAGCTTTCATATATTTCCTTTGTTACAATTAGTGGAAGCATATTAAAATGTTATTGTTAGCTATAGATTCTAGTTTGCATTCATTGTATTTTTTCCCCAATACCATCCCATTTTTAACACCTCAGAGTTGACATTCATTTCTTGTCCCTCATGTAAACACATTCTTATATTTGTACATTTAATCACAATCACTGACCACTCTAGGTTTCACTAAGTTATACCGTAGCAGTATTTATTTTCTATCTTCCTTCTTGTGACCTACATGTCCCAAACTTCCTCTTTCACCCACACTCACAGTCATCTTCGTTCGGTGTACTTACATCATTGTGCTACCATCACCCAAAACCGTGCCATCCATTTCTGTAGCTGTACAATCCGTCCTTGAGCATTCTGTACTCCTTAAGCATCAGTGCCTGATCTTTACCCACCTTCTGTCTCCTGGTATCTTCATTTCTACATTCTTTTCCAAACCTTCTCTCCTGTCTTTTCTTATCTGTCTGTAGCACTGCCTTTACTATTTCTTGTAGAGGAGAAGAAAGCAAAAGTGTTGGGTAGTACTCTTTAAAAAAGTCACACATCCACCACCATCTTTTTGTGGCTATCTAGGCCACCTAGAACAGTGTGAGCACATTTCTAAAGAGAACTTGCCTCATTCCCCATCTGCTCGGCGGGTAGGCGGCTCCTGGGTCAGGGGAGAGTGCGGGCGCTCAGCCTCGCTTCTGCGGGGTGCGGGGTGCGGGGTGCGGCGGCGCTCAGCTGTGGTCCTCGGAAAGCCCGCGCTGGACGGTGACTGGGCACGCGAGGGGGCGGCCAAGGGAGGGGGCGAGAAATTAAGGTGGAGATTCAGAGGTAGAGGGGTGGGGAGAGACGGCGAAGGGGAAGAGAGTCAGAGAGACAGAAAGGAGGAGGAGAAAGGGGACCGGGCGGTTCGGGGCTGCAGCCCGGCACTTGCGCCAGGGCTGTGAGGGACTCACTGCAGCGGCTGGAGCTGACCCCAACCTCCAGGCGCGGAAAGGAGGGCGGGCGGGAGAGGGCGGGGAAAGCGCCACGGACGTTTTTAATTATTGCTAAAGGCATTACCCCCTCTCTTCTTTTGACCATGTTGACTCTGGTTTCCTTGACTAGACATTGGGGAAATGACCTATTTCATATTATTTAGACGGTGAACTTTTCCCAGCATCTCTTGTTACCTCATAGTGGTGTTAAGTGTAATTGTCAACAGTTAGAAATATGACTCCTGCAAATAATAAGTGGAAGTGTGAAAGATGTTGTTCAACTCATTTATTAATTGAAGGGCCAGGAAGATGTTAAAATCGGTCCAGATGAGAATTTGAGCTACAGAGATTTATATTCTCTACCGGATAACATTCCTTTGCATTATTATGAATAGGCATAATTTGCATTGCTATTAACAGGGATAATTTGTATTGTAATATGTTTTCTCTAACATAACCTCTACCCCTACTGAGTTGCTATATAGCCTGGTTGATAGAAAGTAAATCAAAGGTACACATCCCTATAGAATCAGATAATAAACAGCTTCCATGAGACAATGCATGCCTGAAACTCCACTGAGTAGATACCTAGTAATCACTCTTTTTTTTAAGTAGAGAAGTTGTGGGTTTATAGAACATAAAATACATAGATTGCATAAAATGCAAAATTCCCAAATGCCCCCTTATTTTTAACACCTTCCATTGGTATGGCACATTTGTCATAATTGATGAAAGCACATTTTTACAACTGTACTATTGTCTATGGTTTAACTTAGGGTTCACTGTTTGTGTAGTGCAGTTATGTGGATTTTTTTTAAATTTATTCTCGCTCCATATACCACCTAATATTACCCCTTTTAACCACAGTCAGATATTTCAGTGCTGTTAATTATGTTCACAGTGTTGTACTACCATCACCACCATCCATTTCCAAAACATTTCCATCACTCCACTGGTTATTTGCAAGTACTGGGTAATTTCTCTTGGCAGTAATTAATTCTTCACTGACAGTATTTAATCATTGTGCTTGTTACTTTGTTTCTACTTGAGCTCATATATCTGGGCTTGTTACCTTACAGAGTAGAGATGAAATTGTGTGGGTTTAGCTTGCCATGTAAAGGGCACTAGAGATGGCAAATAAAATGCTTTCAATGAAAACCCTTGAGAAAAAATGTTTTACTAATTGAATGAAATTAAAAGAAATTTCCATGTACATTTAAATAGTCTATGTTTTTAATCTCCTCACAAATGTCCCTCTCCCCTTCATCTCTCCACCCCCCAAAAATGTTGAGCTACATGTACAGTCCCGTTACTCACTGCATTTTGTGAGGTGACTGCAGAAAAATGTTTGCAGACTGTGGTCTCAGAACAACTTCTCTAAGAGTCAGAATAGGTGATGCTTTCAGACCTAACCCTCCTATTTGGGCTCTTTTAGCCCCACTCCTTAAAATGGACATGTGTGACAGCATAATTCAGCTATAATGGGAATACTTGTTGTTCAAAACAAACTGAAACAGTTAACAAAATAAAGACTGAATAAATCCTGACTCCACACGCTCTTCATTCTTCTAGTGAAAGAGAGCTGTTCCTTCCAGAAAGCAGATGCCCTGGGAGGCCAGAGAGTGTGAGCATTAATCAGTCCTTTAATCACTGCTTTTCAAATACCTGGTGAATGACCCTATATGTATTTATAATTTTCAATGTCATGGGCCGACATAAGAAAAATGAATTTTTAGAAAAGTAACAAAACAAAAAATCCATACAGCGAAAGCAAAACAAGTTCCAATTTTAATTAATAAATCCAACATGTACAAATTACATTTCAGTAAACATAACAAGAACAAACAAAATAGGAATAAAGAATACAATTACAAAAATTGTTGTTCATTTTAAATGCTAATGTAAGTGGATAGTATAGAGACTCACTAGTAACTTTTTTTATTCCATAATGATAAGTGAAGAAAAAGTTGAATCAGAAAGCAATCCCCCCACATTAAATGCCAATATACACACTTTGAACTTAAATCGTATCAATGTTAAAATTTTAAGGTGACAATTGAGTTTGCTTCTTGTCTGTTACCTTTAAAACCATATACACACTGGGGACAATGGATATCTAAACTGATCATATATTTTGTTTTAATAGCACGTTATTAAAGTAAACAGACTCCCAGAAGTATGTTGCAAGAATGGAAGAAAAGACTTTTAAGGTGGTTTCAGCAAGCTCAGGATATTCATTTTTTGGTAACTTTCTACAATGATATAATTTGAAAAGTTACAAGACAATTGCAAAAGGATACAAGGAACTCCTTTACATCCTTTATTTCTTTTGCTCAGAGACACTTAATATACGTAAATTATTAAATGACAAAAGAAAAAATGGGGAAAAAAATTGAATATGATAGATATGATAGATAATATAAAACATCCAAATAGAAGACTCATTGGTGTTCCAGAAGAGGAAGAGAAGGGTAAAGGTCTAGAAAGAATATTCAAAGAAATTGTTGGGGAAACTTCCCAAATCTGCTACACAACATAAATACACAAAGCATAAATGCTCAGTGAACTCCAAATAGAATAAATCCAAATAAACCCACTCCATGACATATTTTGATCAGACTGTCAAATACTGAAGAGAAGGAGCAAGTTCTGAAGCAGAGCAAGAGAAGAACAATTCACCACATACAAAGGAAACAACATACGCCTAAGTAATGACTACTCAGTGGCCACCATGGAGGTGAGAACGCAGTGGCATGGTATGTTTAAAACTGGGAGAGAGAAAAATTTCCAATGAAGGATACTTCATCCAACAAAACTGTCCTTCAAATTTGAGGGAGAGCTTAAATTTCTCACAGACAAACAAATGCTGAGATAGTTTGCCAATAAAAGACCTGCCCTACTGCAGATACTAAAGGGAGCCCTATTGACAGAGAAACAAAGAAAAGAGAGAGAGATATATAGAATTTTAACAGACATATATAGAACCTTACATCCCAGATCACCAGGACACACATTTTTCTCTAGTGATCATGGATCTTTCTCCAGAATAGACCATCTTCTGGGACATAAAACAAGCCTCAAGAAATTAAAAAAAAAAAAAAATTGTATATATTTAAGCACATTCTCTGACCACAATGGAATACAAATAGAAGTCAATATTTTTTTATTTGTAACTCCACTATTTACTTCCGACAGGATATAAAATACATAAACTCTAATGATAAATCAGTGGTTTTGGACTCCACGTAAAATATGTAATTTTTGACAAGAACTATATAAAAGCAGGGAAATGGAGGAGTATAGGAACATAATTTACACATCCTATTGAAGTTAAGTTGGTATCAAAGAAAACAAAGATTGTTAGATTTAAGAGGTTAAATTTAAGCCCCACAGTAAACACAAAGAAATTATCAGAGAATGTGACCATAGAGATGAAAAGTTGAGTATGGGTTATGAGAATTGGGGGGTCAATGAGGAGTTAAGAATGAGTGTAGGGTTTCTGTTTGAGGTGAAGGGAAATTTCTAGTAATGGATGGTGAGGTGATGGCATTATGACATTCTAAATGTGATTAATCCCACTAATGGAATGCTAGGGAGGGGGTGGAATGGGAAGATTTAGGCTGTATGTATGTTTCCACAATTGAAAAAAAAAAAAAAAAAAGACAGTCTAAACAGATGACAATTGAATGCCAAGGATTATCCTGGATGGGATCTGAGGCTGGAGGAGAGGAGGCTCAAAGGGACACAGTTGGGACATAAGAAAAAAAAAAGGTAATATGGAATGTAAGCTTTGTATCGATGTTGAATTTCTTGAACTTCTTAGCTGTGCTTAATGGGATTGCATAAAAGAATGTTCTTGTTCATGGGAAAGGTATATGTGAATTATACTGTTTGTTCAAGGATATGTGCAGCTTGCTCTCATATGTTCAGAAGACAGGGCAATAGATGATGGATGATAGGGAGGGAGGGAGGGAAAGAAAGAAATGGTGTGTGCGACAGCATGTTCAAGTTGGTGAGGGGGGTCAGGGTATGCTGTGTATGGGGTTTGTATTGTTTTTGCAACTGTTCCTGTAACTTTGAATTTATTTCAAAAAATATATATATGCAAACATGTAATCACTCTCTCTCTTACAGACCCACACATATAAACCAACATATTACTTTATCTACCACATATATGGAAGATGATTTAATACTTCAATACAATTGAAAAAACATTTATTATTAAAATAAATGAAATCATAGTAAACTAGGAATAGAAGAAAATTCGTACGAACTGATACAGCATGTTCTAGTTTGCTAATGATGCTGGAATGCAAAACACCAGAGACAGATTGGCTTTTATAAAAGGCGGTTTATTTGGTCACACAGTTACAGTCTTAAGGCCATAAAGTATCCAAGGTAACACATCAGCGATCGGGTACCTTCACTGGAGGATGGCCAGTGGTGTCTGGAAAACCTCTGTTAGCTGGGAAGGCACGTGCCTGGCGTCTGCTTCAAAGTTCTGTTTCAAAATGGCTTTCTCCCAGGACGTCCCTCTCTTGGCTGCAGTTCCTTAAAAATGTCACTCTTAGTTGCACTTGGGATATTTGTCCTCTCTCAGCTTCTCCAGAGCAAGAGTCTGCTTTCAACAGCTATCTTCAAACTGTCTCTCATCTGCAGCTCCTGTGCTTTCTTCAAAGCATCCCTCTTGGCTGTAGCTCCTCTTCAAAAGTTCACTCTCAGCTGCACTCAACTCCTTCTGTTATGTTAGCTCATTTATATGGCTCCACTGATCAACTTAGACCACCCTGAATGGGCGGAGCAACACCTCCATGCAAATTATCCCATCAGAGTCATCACCCACAGCTGGGTGGGGTGCATTCCAAAGAAACCCTCAAAGAATTACAATCTAATCAACACTGATAACGTCTGCCCATACAAGATTGCATCAAAGATAATGGCATTTGGGGGACACAATATACTCAAACTGGCACACAGGATATCTAACATATTTTTGAATTCATGTCTTTTTTTTAGTTTCCTAATGCTGTTTTTTAAAATAAAAATTCAGTTTTATTGAGATTTATTCATATACAATACAGTCATCCACGGTATGCAATCAACTGTTCACAGTACCATCATACAGTTGTGTATTCATAACCCCAATCTATTTTTGAACATGTTCCTTACTCCAAGAAGAATGAAAATAAAAGTAAAAAAGAACACCCAAAGCATTCATCCCCCCATCCCACCCTACTTTTTTGCTTAGTTTTTGTCCCCATTTTTCTACTTATCTTTACAAACACTGGAGAAAGGGAGTGTGAGCCACAAAGTTTCACAATTACACATCCACACCATGTAAACTACATAGTTACACAATCGTCTTCAAGAATCAAGGCTACTGGGTTGCAGTTTGACAGTTTCAGGTATTTCCTTCTAGCTATTCCAATACACTAAAAACTAAACAGGGATATCTATATAGCACATAAGAATGCCCTCCGGAGTGACCTTTCAACTCTATTTGAGATATCTCAGCCACTGAAACTTTATTTGTTTCATTTTGCTCCCCCCATTTGGTCAAGAAGACTTTTCACAGTCACACAATTGCAGGTCCAGGCCCACCCGAGGAGTCATGTCCCATGTTGCCAGGGAGATTTACACCCCTGGGAGTCATGTCCCACATAGGGAGTAGGGCAGTGAGTTCATCTGCTGGGTGGGCTGAGAGAGAGAGACCACATATGAGCAACAAAGACGTTCTCTGGGAGAAACTCTTAGGCACAATTATAACTAGGCTTAGCCCCTCCTTTTCAGTAACAGGCTTCATAAGGGCAAGCCCCATGACTGAGGGCCCAACCTTCTAAATTTTTAGTCCTCAATGTTTGTGAGAATATCAGTAATAACCCAGGTGGGGAAGTCCAACATTTCCACATTTCTCCCCCAGCTCCTCAAGGGGACCCTGCATATATACTTTTTTTCTTTGCCCAAACTACTTTGGGATGTGTCCCTATTTCTTACTAACCTGTACAAATCCACCAGATCTCACTTCCTATTCAAAGTTCCATGTAATTATGGTGTTTGAATAAACTGATTGTACAAGTTAAATTAGTATGCTGCAGAAAATATAGATACTGCACTAAATTAACATCTCCTCCCTTGTTTTCACACAGAAGTTGAAGTTTTAAAACACAATCAATATCATCCTATCCTCTTTGGCCTGATTTGCATTAGTCCTAACTAGATCTGCCTCATTCATATCTCTAGTTGAAATTTGAACTCCTTTTCAGCTTTTTGAAAATTTGCTGGATGGGTAATACATTCATAGCTGCCAAGCTGTGCTCTGAGTTTCAGGTGTCACACAGATACCCAAAGTTCCAGAGACCAACCAGGTTATACAAAAAGAGCTCAGTATCACAGACTCTGGAGAAAACCAGTACAACTCTTGAAGAGATGTAACTGCTGCAATAGCTTGCAATCTAGGGACCATTACAATGAGCATTCCCCTGTTAAGCTGTGCTCTAAGATTCAATTCTCCAAGTTTGCACGTTATAGTTAGTCCATATTAGTGGAGCATTATAATGCTTGTCTTTTCATGTCTGGTGCACTTCACTCAAAACGCTGTCCTCAAGATCCATTCACCTAGTGGTGTGTCTCACAGCTTCACTGTTTCTTGCAGCTGCTCAATATTTTATTTTATGCATACAACGCAGTTGCCCTCTTTCTATCACCTTGTAGACTGTGTTATCAGCTTTTAACTCTCAAAGTTTGCTCATTACTGTTAGCTCATCTTAGTGAGACTATACAGTATTTGCCTTTTTATTTCTGGCTAACTTCACTCAACATAATGTCCTCAAGTTTCATCCAAGTTTTTATATGTTCCATGTCTTTGTTCTGACTTACGGCTAAATACTATTCCATCATATGCATATACCACAGTTTGTTTATCATCTCATCCATTGGTGGACATTTGGTCTGTTTCCATCTCTTGGCAGTCATGAATATTGTCACAATAAACATCAGTTTACAAACGTCTATTTGTGTCTTAACTTTCAGTTCCTTTGAGTAAATACCTAGTAATACAATAGCTGGGTCATATGGCAAATCTATACATAGCTTCCTGAGGAAACCCAACACTGTCTTCCAGAGTGCTTGCACCATTCTACATTCCCACCAACCATGAATAAGTATGCCTCTTTCTGCACATCCTCTCCAGCGCTTCTAATTTTCTGTTTTTTGGATATGGCCATTCTGGTAGGTGTGAGATGATAGCTTGTCATTTTGATTTGCATTTCCCTAATAGTGAAGTTGGGCATTTTTTCATGTTTTTGAGGCACCTTATACAAAAATTAACTTGAAATGGATCAAAGACCTAAACATTAGCATTCAGACCATAAGACTCTTAGAAGAAAATTAGGGCAATTTCTTAAAGATCTTGTGATAGGAGGTGTTTTCCTAGACCTTACACCCAAAGTGCAAGCAACCAAAGAACAAATAGACAAATGGGATCTCCTGAAAATCAAAGACTTTTGTACATCAAAGGACTTTGTTAGAAAAGTAAAAAGGCAGTGTACACAATGGGAGACAATATTTGGAAACCACATATCAGATATGGGTTTAATATCCTGAATATATAAAGCAATCCTACAACTCAACAACAGAAAGACAAACAACCCAATTAAAAAATGGACAAAACACACTTTTCTGAGGAGGAAATACAAATGGCTCCAACTCGGGTTTTAATTAATGGGGGTGGACTGCTGAATACAAGCTATAAACACAGACAAGCAGCAAAGTACCTTGAGGTCACTCCCAGTGGAGAGGAGGTGGGGCTAACAGAGAGGAAAATAGTTAATAAAAAAAAAACAAAAAAAAACACACAGAGCCTTTAAGACACCAATCTTAGAGAGCCAGAAAACATCTGTGCCCCAGGAGGCAGAGACCAGAAAACCAGGTGCTCTATGCGACCAACAGGTAAAATTGGGGGCGGGGGGGGGGGCTGTGGACTGTCTGAAGGGAGGCTTTCTTTCCCTTTTTCTCTCTCTCAACCTGAATGAATCAGTGGAGCCTCAGCCATTTCAGTTCACAGTGCCCTGACCCAGACAGGGGTGGAGTTGACAGTCAGAGAGACAAAGAAACTACTGAAATGCAGAAGAGAGCTGCCTAGGGGGTGTATTTTCCCTATGAGGAAGGAGTTGGGGTCAGCTCAAGGGCCTGCCCTCGCCCCCAGAACTCAAGCCACAGAGCCAGTGGTAAAAGTCAAAACAGAAACAACCTCAGTTAAAAATTAAAGGGGCCATACCTCTTTAAACTGGTCAAGGGCAACAGGCTGACAGGCAGGTTAGGAAGAGCACAGTGGCTAGAGACCTCACAGGAAAGTCTGTCAGTTTCTAAGAAACACCCTCAGGGAGACTTGAAACTGAATATCACCCCATTCTGAGACATGAACCCATCCTGGTCTCAGAAAATCTGACTGGGGTAATGGGGAAAGCCAGATGCCTAGACAACACAGCCCTACAAACTACACTGGAAAGGGCATAGATATGCCCCAGTCAAAGGAACACACTTACATGTCAATCAAGATACAGTTGAGACATTGTTTCACTTTAATGAAAAAGTCAATTAAAGATTTTCAAAGAAATGTGCCAAAAAAAATAAAAAACCATATCAATGACTTCAGAAATGATATGGCAAAAGAGATGAAAGATATTAAGAAAACACTGGGCAAACAAGGTAAAAATTGAAAGTTTGAAAAAACTGCTGGCAGAATGTATGGAAATGAAAGGCACAACACGAGAGATGAAAACACAGTGGAGACATACAACAGCAGAGTTCAAGAGGCAGAAGAAAACACTCAGTAACTGGAGAACAAGACACCTGAAATCCTACACATAAAAGAACAGATAGGAAAAAGAATGGAAAAATATATGAGCAACATCTCGGCGGGGAACTGAATGACAACAATGGAGCACATGAATGCATGTGTCATGGGTGTCCCAGAAGGAGAAGAGAAGGGAAGAGGGTCAGAGGCACTAATGGAGGGAATAATCATGAAAATTTCCCATCTCTTATGAAAGACATAAAATTACAGATCCAGGAAGCACAGTGTATCCCAAACAAAACAGATCTGAACAGACTTACCCCAAGACACCTAATAATCAGATTATCAAATATCACAAAGAGAGATTCCTGAAAGCAACAAAAGTGATCAATCACATACAAAGGAAACTTGATAACACTATGTGGTGGTTTCTCAATAGAAACCATGGAGGCAAGAAGGAAGTGGTGTGATTGATATACTTAAGATACTGAAAGAGAAAAACCACCAAGCAAGAATCCTATATCCAGCAAAAGTGTCCTTCAAATATGAGGGAGAGTTTAAAATATACTCTGACAAACAGACAATGAATTTGTAAACAAGATACCTGCTCTTCAGGAAATACTACAGGGAACACTACAGACAGGAAAAGACGGGAGAGGTCTGGAACACAATCTAGGGTGATGGTAGCACAACAACGTAAGTGCACTGAACAAAGATGACTGTGAGTATGGTTGAAAGAGGAAGCTTAGGAACATGTGGGACACCAGAAGGAAAGAGGAAAGATAAAGACTGGGACTGTATAACTCAGTGAAACCTAGAGTGCTCAACAATTGTGATAAAATGTAGAAATATGTTTTTACAAGAGGGAGAGTAAGTGAATGTCAACCTTGAAAGGTGTTAAAAATGGTGTGGTATTGGGGAAAAATACAATCAATGCAAACTGGAGTCTATAGTTAACAGAAACATTGTACATGCTTCCTTTAAGTAAAGGCAATATACCAAAGCTAAAACCCTATAAGATGGGGATATAAGGGAGGGGTATGAACTCTTGGCATTGGTGATGCTGTCTAACTTTTATTGTACTTTAGTTTAATTCTATCTTTTCTATTGCTGCCTTTTAGCTGTCATTTTTTTTAATCTTTCTTTTTCTTTCTTGTTTGTCTCTCGATCTTTGACTCTTCCTCCTCCTTTGTGGAGAAATGTAGATGTCTTTATGAAATGGTGGTGAATCCATAAATACGTTATACAGGGAACCACTGATGGCTTACTAAGTACGGAATGTGTGTGGGTGAATAAAACCATTTAAAGAAAACAAAAAAATCAGGATGATGAAGAAAACCTTGAGGGCCCTGTATTGAGTGAAATAAGTCAGGCACAGAAGGAAAAATATTGTATGGTCTCACTGATACGAACTAATTATATATGTAAACTGACAGACGTGTTTATAAGTTACCCCTATGGAACGAGGCTAAAGAATGGGGAGCAGTTGCATACTGTGAACAGAATTTTTAACTAGGTTGAACTTAAGTGTCTGGAAATGGACAGAGGTAATTGCAGCATGTTATTGTGAGAATAACTAACAGTGCTGAATGGTGGTGTGAATGTGGTGGAAAGGGGAAGCTTAGAGTCATGTATGTCACTAGAAAGAAAGTTGGAGGTTAAAACATTGGAATGTAAAAAACAGTGATATTGTGATGGCCAAGGTCCATGATTAACTGTACCAATATCAGAAATCTCTTTCATGAATTAGAACAAATATATGACACTATAACTAGAAGTTAATAACAGAGGGGTATATAGGGAAAAATATACATATTGCAAACTATGTACTACAGTTGGTAGCATTTTAATATATTTTCATCGAGAGTGAGAAACATACTGTACAAATACCATGAGTCAATAACGAAGGGGTGGATTTAGGGGTATGAGAGGGTTTGAGTTTTCTTTATTGTTTTTCATTTCTTTTCCAGAATAATGGATGCACAGCATGCATGATGGTACTGTGGGCAATTGTGCACATTGGATGATATGGTATGTGAAAAATCTCAATAAAATTGATTTAAAAAATGTATTGTGGGGGGCAAGATGGTGGCATAGAGAGGAGTGGAAGCTAAGCAGTCCCCCTGGAACAAAACTACAAAAACCAGAAAAACTAGTAAATAATCCAGAATAACTGCGGGGGACAAACGAGACCATCCACTCATCATACACCACCTGAATTGGGAGGAATGCCCGAGAACACAGCATAAAATCTGTAAGTAAAACCTGCGGAACCAGGTCGGGAGACCCCCTCCCCATAGCCTGAGCTGCGGAGCCGCGTGGTGCCAGAGAGAAGCTCTCTCCCAGCAAGCGAATACGGCTCAGCTGAGCTCCAACTGGGTTTTAAGTAGCAAGTGTGTGAACTGCTCACTACAGGTACGCAGCCCTAAAAAACAGACAGAAGCTTGGGTGACGACTGACCTGGGAGAGCCGGAGGGTCGCCTTGACTGGGTCTGAAGGGGACTATCTGTTTCTTTTTTGGCTCAGTGGAGAAAGAAAGCCCAGTCATTTTAAGTTTCCAGGCTGTGTGACTCAGGGAAGGGCGGAGACAGCACAAGCAGAGAGAGAGAGACCACTGAAATGCTATGACCTCCACCTGAGGGGTCTGTCTTCTCTAGGAGGAAAGGGGTGGGGCCCTTTCCATTCAGAACCAGACCCCAGAGAGCCTGGGAACACGGCCACACCTCTCACACAGTCAAGAATTATAGGCTAACAGGCATCACCTGCTGGGCATAAAAGCACAGTGACCCGAGGCATCAAAGGGTGGAGCAATTTCTAAGACACACCGCAGGGAAACCAGATACTGAATATTTCTTCCTCTGTTCTGGTTGGGAAAACCTGATTGGATATAAACAAGGAAAACCATGCCTAGACAAACAGAAATTAAACCTACACTAAGAAAAACAAAGTTATGCCCAGTCAAAGGAAACAAACGTACACTTCAACTGAGATACAGGAATTTAAAACAACTAATGCTAAATCAATTCAAAAAGTTTAGAGAAGATATTGCAAAAAGAGATAGAGGCTGTAAAGAGGAAGCACTGGACATGTATACAGCAGAAATCAAAAGTTCAAATAACCCTAGGTAGAATCTATGGAAATGAAAGGCACAACACAAGAGATGGAAGACACAATGGAAAATATACAACAGCAGATCTCAGAGGCAGAAGACAAGAAAACACTCAGGACTGGAGAACAAACAACCTGAAAGCCTACACGCAAAGGAGCAGATGGAGAGAGAGAAAAGAATGAAAAAAATATGAGCAACGTCTCTGGGAACTCAAAGATGAAACAAAGTACAATAATGTACGTATCATGGTGTCCCAGAAGGAGAAGAGAGGGGAAAGGGGGAGGGGGGCAGAAGAAATAATAGAGGAAATAATTAATGAAATTCCCATCTCTTAAGAAAGACATAAAAATTACAGATCCAAGAAGCGCAGCGTACTCCAAACAGAAGAGATATGAATAGGCCTACGCCAAGACACTTAATAATCGATTATCAGATGTCAAAGACAAAGAGAGAATCCTGAAAGCAGCAAGCAAGAGAAAAGCAATCCATTACATACAAAGGAAGCTTAATAAGACTATGTGCGGATCTCTCAGTAGAAACCATGGAGGCAAGAAGGAAGTGGTGTGATGTTTAAGATAACTGAAAGAGAAAAACCACCAACCAAGAATCCTGTATCCAGCAAAGCTGTCCTTCAAATGGAGGAGAGCTCAAAATATTTCTGACAAACAGACAATGAGAGACTTTGTGAACAAGATACCTGCCCTACAGGAAATACTAAAGGGAGCACTACAGGGTGATAGAAGACAGGAGGTGTGGTTTGGAACACAATTTTGGGAGATGGTAGCACAACAATGTAAGTACATGAACAAGGTAACTATGAATATGGTTGAGAGAGGAAGATGGGGAGCCGTGAGACACACAAGAAAGGAGGAAAGATAATGACTGGGACTGTGTAACTTGGTGAAATCTAGAGTATTCAACAATTGTGATAAAAGTACAAATCTGTTCTTTACGAGGGAGAACAAGCAAATGTCAACCTTGCAAGGTGTGTTAAAAATGGGAGGCATTGGGGAGGGGATGCAGTCAGCATAAATAGAGATGTAAATAATAGAATCATTGTATTATGCTTCCTTTAATGTAACAAAGGGTGATATACTAAGGTAAATGCAGATAAGAGGGGGGGATAGGAGAGGCATGTTAGACACTTGACATTGGTGGTATTGTCTGATTCTTTATGGTGGGCAATGTCCATGATCAACTGTACAAATACTAGAAATCACTTCATGAACCAGAACAAATGTATGACAATACAATTAGAAATTATAATAGAGGGGCATATAGGAAAGAACTATATACCATTTACAAACTATATACTACAGTTTAGTAGTATTTCAACATTTTTTCATAACAATAACACATACTATCACTAGGAGTCAACAATTGAGGGGGTTGGTTAGGGATAGGGGAGGATTAGAGTTTCCTTTTCTTTTTTTCTTTTTCATCTTTCACTTTATTTCTTGTCTGGAGTAATGAAAAGTTTCGAAAATTATGAACAAAAATTAAGTGTGATGGACGCACAGCTGTATGAGGGTACCCGGGACAAGTGATTGTACACTTGGATCTTTGGATAATGTATGGTATCTGAACAATCTCAATAAAAATGAAAAAATGAAAAAAAAAAAATTGTTTGTGGTGATGGGGCAAACAGCTGTATGATGGTGCTATGAAAAAACTGATTGTACACTTTGGATGACTTTATGGTATGTGAACATGTCTCAATAAAATTGAATTAAGAAAACTGATTTGGAATACCTGTTCATTATAGGTGAGCTAGTAAACATATTGAATAGTATTCTTTAAAAAAAAATGAAGAGGACTCCTGTCTCACACCTTATACAAAATTAACTCGAAATAGATCAAGGACCTAAACCTTAGCACTAAGATTGTAAGAATTTGGAAGAAAATGTGGGGAAATGTCTTAAAATCTGTGAAAAAGAGGTGGTTTCTAGACTTTACACCCAAAGCATGAGCAACAAAGAAGAAATAGATAATAAATGAGATCTCTTCAAAATAAACACAAACCTTGTTGTAATCAAAGGACCTTGTCCACGTAGAAAAGGCAGCCTATGCAAGGGATACATATTAGAAACCACATATCAGAGTAAAGGTTAATATCCAGATATATAAAAAAATCTACAATCAACAACAGAAAGACAAA
>NC_051315.1:641159-818889 GCF_015220235.1 Choloepus didactylus
GGTTATTCAAATTTTCAAATAATTGACTTAAGTTCAATACAAAATAACCTTAGGAGAATCAAAACACCATAATTTAATTTTGTGACTCAATATTGTTGAAAATGAAATTGGATGAATACATGATAACAAGAAATTACTATCAAGTATATTTTATTCTATTAAACAATGAAAATCTTTGGGAAATTTTCAAAATACATCTTCATTAGGTACTTGCTTTTTCCCTCCATTAGCATTTGTTCTATGTTTATAATTATTTGTGAAGTCTTACTTATGTTTTCTTTTTTTAAAGAGTAACTAACTTGTTTCCATGACAGCAAAGAGCCATCTGATAGAAATGGGGGGAAAATGCAACAACAATATCTATTATTAGAAAACTCCTTAGTTGCTTAGGTACTGACATTTTGCCAGAAAGAAATGGAAGCAGCCTCTGAATTAAATGTTATTCTCCATATATTTATATCACCATGTGGTCCAGACTTGCCCCTTTTGGTGGCTCATCTGTAGCCACCGAACAATTTTTTATGACATTGTGTATATGGAGTGGCCTGAGAAACAGAGAAGGTTCCAGGATCCCACAACATGCCCCTGAGCACATTTCCCTGGCTCCCTTCCCTCCATCACCACTCAGCTCTCCTCAGAGTCTGCTCCCTGCCCTTTCTTCTCCTTTGTAACCCTTTGCTCTTTGCTGTTCTCTCTAGTTTTCCTTAAGCTTACTCCACGTCTTTGTCCTTATACTCCCTCTCTTTAACCCCCCTTCTTCCATTCCCTTTCTTTCCCTTGCCCTTTTCTGTCTAGCCCAGACTTGGCAGCACCGGCTCTTTCTCTCCTCCCTGTTCTCCTCAGGGAGAATCTAGGAGCCAGGCAGTACTGGACGGAGACGTGGAAAACCTGAGCAGGCTGGTGACCCTCCATCCCTTCACACCCAGACTCGACTCATCCCGTTTATTTCAGGCATGGCTGAAGCGCTTCGGGAAGGCAGCATGGCAGCTCCTTCCCTCCATTCTCTCAGGCAGTTCAGATCTGGTCCCAAATCCGCACCCATTTGTTAAATCAAACAAAACCGCCACAGTTAACTGGGCTTACCTCCTCGGTGGGCAGCTTAACAACCATCTGCTGCGTAAGCCTGCCCTGGGACGTACCACCCCACTCCACCCCAAGTGGCTTCCAAATGTTCCCACCATCCTCAGAGTACTTCTTCTCACAGGAGTTCCTGCCAATTCAACTTTCCTCATTTCATTCTACTCATGGAGAGGTTTTGGTTCCCTTTACAGACTGGGTCCCAGGCAGCTGCCCAGCCTTGCCTGCCCCTCGACAAGGCTGTGCTCAGGGCAGAGCCCACTCATCGCTGTCTGGCCTTTCTCCGGTCACAGCCAAGTCCCTCCCTCTGCCACCAGCCTCGCCCTCCCTGGACCAGCCCTGTCACCCGTCCCTTGGCCTGGCCCCCTTCCTCTTCCACTCTAATCTCTGACCAACACATCGACTCCATCTGCTCCCTGTCACTCTCTCAGACGTCTTGGGTCATGCGAGCTAACAGCCTTCTCAGTAGATTTGGGGAATCTCCTCAGGACAGGCAGGGCAAACTCCTAGTTTTAGCATAGCAAATCACTGCTTTCCCCCCTTTCTCCACCTCTGGAAGGGTTTTAAATAGTACTTGTTATCATTCAGGTCACAGGCAACTTTCAAACTGGGTCTATAAAGCAATTAAGATTAATATATATTAATATTAGCATAAGAACTAAGTCAATACTGTTGAAATAGGTATTTAACGAACATGAACTTCATAATCTACTCAAAAACCAGTTTTTTTCCATGATGCTATACATCACCAGTGTAAAATATTTTAGAATTCCTCTTCTAGAATGGGCTTCAGAGTCAACTGGTAGACAATGAAGAAAATTAGACTCTATTTTACCTATTTTAAATTATTTTTATTATATTAATTATCACCATAAAACGGTTCTAACTAACTTGATCACCTACTATATCCACTAATCTTGATGTCAAATAGTTTTTCAGTTTCCAAAAATTTTATCTACCCTCAAAGGATAAAGATTTGCCATCAATGAAAAAGAAACATGCTGCAGACACTGATACCAAAACCAAAACATACTTTAAATAATGGCAGAACCCTAAGAATAAGTGAATGGTTTTACTAAATTAGAAATTTTGAAGGTTATATCACTCATTGGATGCATAAGTTGTGCTATTTTTATTTTAAAACAAGCTACTATATTTTCTGTTACACTCTCAGAATATCTTTTTGATTGTTTTAACAATCCTGGGGGCCCTTAAAATTAAATTAGAGGAGAACTTCAGGTTGATCAAGATAGCCACAGAAGATGCTACAGGGTGCCGCTCCCCAAAAGAATCTTTGAACAACTAGCAAAAAAAACTGGCAGAGCCAGCTTTCTCAACACTGAAAACCAGTTAAAGGGTTGCAGTAACTGAGCAAGTTGCAAATCAACAAAATGCATCGTTTAAAACAATAACAGAAGCTCCTGTTGCCCTTACTGTACCCATCCTCAACCCCTCCCCAGCATGGTGTGAGCCAGTTTGTGCTCCCATTGTGGGTCACTGGCCCTGTTCCAGAGAGAGCAGAGTAACTCCTACGTGCCTGAAAGCAGATGTCAATGTATTGTGTGGCTGCGTGAAAGACTGAACCAGGAAACTCATCTCTGGCTCACCTCCCAAAACTTGCCCTGCAGGCAGAAGCAGCTAAAACAGTGTAAGAAACAATTAAGTCAAAGTGAGCTGGGGCAACAGATTGCCCACTGTAAGTCATACAGTAGAGCACCCATGAGGGGGAGAAAGGGTAGGGAATAGAGAGGGCATTTGAATTCCTGTAAACAGGGGAATCCATAGGGCCATGAGCAAGCACAATCCCAGAACAAGAGTCAGGCTCCACCAAGGCTCAGATGAGACAGAGAAGACAATGGACTCTGCATTTGCCTTGGGCTGATCTTTTTGATAAGAGAGCTAAATTCTAAGGAAGAGCACCAGCCAAAGCAGACCCAATTTACAAAGATGGTAAAAGGTGTATTTTTGCATTGGTTGGTTTGTTTTTGATAGCATCTAGCACTAAAAGAAATCTCTGTCCTATCACTAGCTTGATACAAACTTAAGGAACAGACAGCTCAGAGACTAAAACAAATGGCTAACACTTCAAAATATTAAAATGTACAGTATACAACAAAACATTACAAGACGAATAAAGAAATGGGAAATGATGGCCCATCCATCATTATCAGTGAAGAAGATCAGATTTTCAACAGGTAAAGATTTTTAAAAAATGATCCACAAAATGCTCAAGGAGATAAAGGAAAGCATGGAAGAAGAATTAAAAGATAAGGGGTAAACAATGAAGGAAAAATACGAGAATATCAATAAAGAGATGGAAATTATAAAAAAGGAACATACAGCATATTAGAGCTGGCAGAAGAAAGAATCAGTGAACTTGGAAGCAAGACAATTTAAATGATTCAGGCTGAGGAGCACACATGCACAAAAAAAACACATGAGAAAAGCAAACAAAGCTGTGCCAGTTTGGATGTTTTATGTCCCCCAAAATGCCATGTTCTTTAATGCAATCTTGTGGGGCCCGAGATATTAGTGTTGATTAGATTGGAGTCCTTTGATTGAGTGTCTCCATGGAGGTGTGACTCAATCAACAGTGGGTAAAATGTTTTATTGGATTATTTCCATGGAGATATGGACCCCACCCATTGAGGGTGGTCTTGATTTAATCACTGGAGTCCTATAAAAGAGCTCACAAACAGAAGGACCTCAGAGCAGCTGACAGTGACATTTTGGAGATGGCTGTTGAAAGCAGACTTTTGCTAATGCTTCAGAGATGCTAGCCTAGAGTTTGCTCCAGAGAAGCTAACAGAGGACAAAATGTCCCCAAAGCAACATTTTGAAGAATGCACAGGAGCTGAGAGAGGAGCTGGAACAATACAAAGGGTCACAATACAAACTATCAAATAAATACGAATGTAAGTATTAATGGAAAAATGGAGGGTCAAAAAAGGTATAATACTTAAAAAGACCAAATAGCCATTTGGCAGAAGAAAGTAGTACATTATCCCTAGCTACTTGAAGTAAAGGGGTTAAACTTTCCAGTCAAAAAGCAGAGATTGGCAGAATAGAGTAAAAAAGCATGCCCTGGAGGAGCTAAGATGGCAGCATAGAGAGGAGTGGAAGACTGTTAGTCCCCCCTGAAACAATTCATAAATGACCAAAATACTAGTAAATAACCTGGAATAACTGTGGGGAGACAAATGTGACTGTCCACTCATCATCCACCAACCTGAATTGGGAGGAATGCCCGAGATCGCAGCATAAAATTTGTAAGTAAAAATTACGGACCCACGTCGAGGGCCAAGAGCCAAGAGCCCCTCCCTCATGGAAGTCTCGCAGTGCTAGAGAGCAGAACTCTCCAAATAAGCTAGTGTACCTCAGCCCAGCTGCAACTGGGGTTTTAATGTTAACTGCTCAATACAGACAGCAAATCCCCAAAAAGCAGACAGAGGCTTTTGGTGACAACTGACCTTGGGAGAGTCAGGGGACATATCTGTCTCAGGACGGGGAGCCCAGAGGATCGGGTGCTATCTCTGGCTGATGGGTGAATCTGGGAGCTTTCTGTCCCTTTCTCTCTCTGTGGAGAAAGCCTCAGCCATTTTGAGCCTGCAGCGCTTTGCAGTAAAAGCCTCAGCCATTTTAAAATCAAAACACTTGATCAGCAGAGTCAGAGAAACAAAGAACTTATTGATATTCAGATGACTTCTCTGGAGGGGGCATAGCTTCCCAAGAGGAAAGGGAGGGGCCCAGCTCTACTGCTTGCCTTACTGGAACCAGACCTCAAAGCCTGGAGGAGGAGAGCCACGGGCCACACTCCCTTACACCAGCCAGTGACAGGCTGACAGGTGCACCTGCCGGGCAGAAAAGCACAGGTGTGTCAATCCTCTAAGAAAAACCATCAGGGAAACCAGATACTGAATATTTCCTCCTTCTGTGACCTGAGCCTGTTCTCATCTGGGAAAACCTGATTGGGGTCGCCTAGGAGGTCAGATGCCTAGACAACAGAAAACTACAACCTACATTAAGAAAAATGAAGTTATGGCCCAGTCAAAGGAACAAACGTACACTTCAACTGAGACACAGGAATTTAAACAACTAATGCTAAATCAATTCAAAAAGTTTAGAGAAGATTTGGCAAGAGATAAAGGCTATAAAGAAAACACTGGGTATACATAAAGCAGATATCGAAAGTTCAAAAAAACAACTAGCACAATCTATGGAAATGAAAGACACAACACAAGAGATGAAAGACACAATGGAAACATACAACAGCAGATCTCAAGAGGCAGAAGAAAACACTCAGGAACTGGAGAACAAAACACCTGAAAGCCTACACGCAAAGGAGCAGATGGAGAAAAGAATGAAAAAATACGAGCAACGTCTCTGGGAACTTAAGGATGAAATAAAGTACAAGAATGTATGTATCATTGGTGTCCCAGAAGGAGAATAGAAGGAAAAAGGGGCAGAAGCAATAATAGAGGAAATAATCAATGAAAATTTCCCATCTCTTATGAAAGACATAGAATTACAGATTAAAGAAGTGCAGCGTACTCCAAACAGAATAGATATGAATAGGCCTACGCCAAGACACTTAATAATCAGATTATCTAACGTCAAAGACAAAGAGAGAATCCTGAAAGCAGCAAGAGAAAAGCAATCCATCAAATACAAAGGAAGCTTAAAAAGACTATGTGCTGATCTCTCAGCAGAAACCATGGAGGCAAGAAGGAAGTGGTGTGATATATTTAAGATACTGAAGGAGAAAAACTGCCAACCAAGAATCCTATATCCAGCAAAGCTGTCCTTCAAATGTGAGGGAGAGCTCAAAATATTTTCTGACAAACAGACAATGAGAAACTTTGTGAACAAGACACCTGCCCTACAGGAAATACTAAAGGGAGCACTACAGAGTGATAGGAGAAGACAGGAGTGCATGGTTTGGAACACAATTTTGGGAAATGGTAGCACAACAATGTAAGTACACTGAACAAAGATAACTATTTATATGGTTGAGATAGGAAGGTTGGGAGCACATGAGACACCAGAAGAAAGGAGGAAAGATAAAGACTGGCACTGTGTAACCCGGTGAAATCTAGAGTGTTCAACAATTGTGATAAAATGTACAAATACGTTCTTTTAAAAGGGAGAACAAGCAAATGTCAACCTTGCAAGGTGTTAAAAATGGGGAGGCATAGGGGAAGGGATGCAATCAGTGTAAACTAGAGACTGTAACTAACAGAATCATTGTATTATGCTTCCTTTAATGTAACAAAGGTGATATACCAAGGCGAATGCAGATAAGAGGGGGGATAGGGGAGGCATGTTAGACACTTGATGTTGGTGGTGTTGTCTGACTCTTTATTCTACTTTGATTTAAGGTTATCTTTCCTTTTGCTGCTTCCTAGCCATTATTTTTTTTCCTCTTTCTTTTTTCTTTTTTCTTTTTCTTTTGCCTCTCTACCTTCTTTGACTCTCCTTCCTGCCTTGTGGAAGAAATGTAGATACCCTTAAATAGATAGTGATGAAGGTGGTGAACACATAAATATGTGACCATACAGAGAACCATCGATGGTTTACTTAGGATGGAATGTATGACATGTGAACAAAACCATCTAAAAAAAAAAATGGGTTGATGAAGAAACCTTGAGGGCAATATACTGAGTGAAATAAGCCAGACACATAAGGACAAATATTGTAGGATCTCACTGATAGGAATTAATTATAATATGTAAACTCATAGACATGAAATATAAGTTACCAAGATACAGGATGAGGCTGAAGAATGAGGAGTGGTTGCTTAGTATGAGCAGAATGTTCAACTAGCATGAACTTAAATGTTTGGAAATGAACAGAGGTGTCAGTAGCAAGATGTGAGAATAACTAACAGTTCTGAATGGTGAGTGAAAGTGGTGGAAAGGGGAAGTTCAGAGTCATATTTGTCACCAGAAAGAAAGTTGGAGGTCAAAAGATGGGAATGTATAAAACTGAATCTTATGGTGGGCAATGTCCATGATTAACCGTACAAATATTAGAAATCTCTTCCATGAACCAGAACAAATGTATGACAATACTATTAGAAGTTAATAATAGAGGGGCATATAGGGAAAAAATATATACCTATTGCAAACTATATACTACAGTTAGTAGGATTTAAATGTTCTTTCATAAACAGTAACAAATGTACTATACCAATACTATGAGTCAACAATTGAGGGGGGTTGGTTAGGGATATGGGAGGATTCGAGTTTCCTTTTCTTTTTTCATCTTTCACTTAATTTCTTGTCTGGAGTAATGAAAAGGTTCTAAAAATTGAACAAAAATTAAGTGTGGTGATGGATGCACAGCTGTATGAGGACACCAGGGGCAACTGATTGCACACTTTGAATCTTTGGCTAATTGTATGGTATGTGAACAATCTCAATAAAAATTAAAAAAAAAAAGCATGCCCCAACAATATGTTGTCTACAAGAGACTCACTTTAAATTCAAAGACACAAGTAGGTTGAAAATAAAAGGATGAAAAAATATATACCATGTAAATAGTAACCAAAAAAATCTGGGGTAGCTACACTAATACCAAATAGAATAAGCCAAAAACTATGATGAGGGACAAAGAAGGTCATGATATACTGACAAAAGGGTCAATTTAGCATAACAATTATAAATATACTTGCATTTAATGGCAGAGCCCCAAAATACATGAAGCAAATATTGACATATTTGAAGGGAAAAATACACAGTTCTACATTAATAGTAGAAGGCTTCATTACACCACTTTCGATAAGAAACGGAACATCTAGAAAGAAGATCAATAAGGAAATAGGAGACTTAAAAGATACTCTAAATCAACTAGACCTAACAGACAAATAAAAGCCTTCACCCAATCGCAGTAGAACACACATTCTTCTCTTGTGCACATGGATCATTCTGCAGTATAGACCATATGTTAGTCACAAAAACAAGTCTCAATAAATTAAAAAAATATTTAAATTATATAATGTATCTTCTCCTACCACAAAGGAATGAAGCTAGAAATCAAAAACTGAGGAAAAAATGGAAAACACCAAAATATGTGGAAATTAAAATAATGACTCAACCAATGGGTTAAAGAAGAAAACACAAAGGAACTTAGGAATATCTTGAGGCAAATGAAAATGAAAACACAACATAACAAAGCTTAGTCAAGGCACTGCTGAGAAGGAAACTTATAGCTCTATATGCTTAATTAAAAAAGAAATATCTCATTACTCCAAAAAACAAACAAACAAAAAACAAAAAAAAAAACACCTCAATTGGAGACCTAACTCCACAACTCGAGGATCTAGACAAAGAAGAGCAACTAACCCAAAGGGAGCAGAAGGAAGAAATAACAAGATTAGAATGGAGATAAATGACATAGAGAATTAAAAAATATAGCGAGAATCAAGAAAAAACAAAAGCTGGTCCTTTGAAAAGATCAATAAAAATATAAAAACCTTTATGTAGAATGACAAAGAAAAAGAGAGGACACAAATAACTAAAATCAGAAGTGAAAAGGGGGACATTACAACTGCTCCCATAGAAGTAAAAAGGACTATAAGAGGATACTATGAACAACTGTATGCCAAAAACTTAGAAACCTAGATGAAATGGACAAATCCCTAGACACACAAATTGCCTATACTGCCTCAGGAAGGAATTAAAGATCTCAGTAAACCAATAACTAGTAAAGAGATTGAATCAGTAATCAAATACCACCCAACAAACAGAAGCCCAGGACCAGATAGTTTCACAGAGGAATCTTATCAAACATTCCAAGAAGAATTAATACCAATGATACTCAAACTCTTCCAAAAAAAATTGAAGAGGAGATAAACTCCCTAACTCATTTTATGAAGCCAACATCACCCTCACACCAAAGCCAGAAAGAATTATCACAAGAAAAGAAAATTACAGACCTACATCTCTTATGAATATCGATGCAAAAATCCTCAACAAGATACTAGCAAATCGAATCCAACAGCACATTAAAAGAATTATACACCATGATCAAGTGGGATTTATCCAGGTACGCCAGGGTGATTCAATATAAGAAAATCAATTAATGTTATACACCACATTAACAGAACAAAGGATAAAAAACACATGATCATCTCAACTGATGCGAAAATCCACAACAAAGTTACTAGAACTAGTGAATGAAATCAGCAAGTGGTGGGGTACAAGATCAATATGCAAAATGGTAATGAACAATCTGAAGAAGAAATCAAGGAAAAATCCATCTGCAGTACCAACTAGAAGAATCAAATACCTAGGAATAAATTTAACCAGGATGTTAAATGTGAAAGACTATACATGGAAAACTACAAAACAGTGTTACAAGATATTAAAGAAGTGCTAAATAAATGCAAGGACATTCCATGTTCATGGATTGGAAGACTAAATATTGTTAAGATGCTAATACTACTCAAATTAGTTTACAGATTCAATGCAATTCCAATCAAAATTCCAACAGCCTTCTTTGAAGACATGGAAAAGCCAATCATCAAATTTATATGGAAGGGTAAGGGGCCCCAAACAGACAAAGCCATCTTGAAAAAGAAGAAAGGTAGAGGACTCACATTTCCCGATCTTAAAAGTTATTACCAAACAGTACCAGCAAAAAGGACAGACATACAAATGGAATTAAGAGTTCATAAATAAACCTTCACACCTATGGCCAATTGATTTTTGACAAGGGTGTGGAGTCTGCTCAATGGGGAAAGAATAGTTTCCTCAACAACTGGTGCTGGGAAAAGTGGATATCTACGGCAAAAAGAATGAAGGTCAAACCTGACTTTATACCATACACAAAAACTAACTCAAAATGGATCAGAGACCTAAATAAAAGAATGTAAGCTATAAAACTTCTAGAAGAAAATATAGGAAGCATCTTCAGGACTTTGTATTAGGCAATGGTTTCTTAAACTTAACACCAAAATCATGAGCAACAAAAGGAAAAACAGATAAATAGAGCTTCATCAAAATTTAAAAATTTGTGCATCAAAGGACTTCATCATGAAAGTGAAAAGACAACCTATTCAATGGGAAAAAATATTAAGAAACTTACAACTCAACCACAAAGAGACAAACAACACAATTTAAAAATGGGCAAAAGACCTGAATATACATTTCTTCAAAGAAGATATACGAACAGCCAACAAGCATATGAAATGATGCTCTACGTCATTAGCTGTTAGGGAAATGGAAACCAAACTACAATGATACTATTTCACACCCACTGGAATGGCTACTATTAAAACAATGGAAAATAAATGTTGGCAAGGATGTGGAGAAATAGGAACACTCATTCATTGTTGGTGGTGATGTAAAATGGTGCAAACGCAGTGGAAAACAGTCTGGCAAGTCCTCAGAAAGTTAAGTCTAGAATTCCATTTGATCTAGCAATACCATTCTAGATATATACTCCAAAGAACTGAAAGCAGGGACTTGAGCATATATTTTCACATTGATGTTCATAGTGGCATTATTCACAATTGCCAAAAGATGGAGGCAACCCAAGTGTCTATCAACAGGTGAATGGTTAAACAAAATGAGGTATATACGTAGACTCGACTATTATTCAGCCATAAAAAGGAATGGAGTTCTGATACATGCCACAACATGGATGAACCTTGAAGACAGCACACTGAATAAAATAGGCCAGACACAAAAGGACAAATATTATATGATCTCACAGAATTGACATAATTACAATAAGCAAATTCATAGAGCCAGAAACTAGAATACAGGTAATCAGAGGGCCAGGGTGGGGGTAGAGAATGGGGAGTTAATACTTAATTGGTATACAGTTTCTGTTTGGGGTGATGGAAAATTTTCAACAATGGAGGGAGCTGATGGTAGCACAACATTGTAAATGTAATTAACACAACTGAATTACATATTTGTGGTTTAAAAGGGGAATTTTAGGTTGCATATATGTTTCTATAATAAAAAGTAAAACAACCATAGGACTAGAAAAACAATTAAATGAAATTCATTTCCTACATAATAATAAAGTAGATAATAAATTTGTAAAAAATGCAGATGGTTACTAAAAAGCAATATAATTTATTAGAATTGTGTTTCCCAATTTGAGAATTTAAAAATTACACTGATAAAATGATTTGATGTCCTTTACATTCAAAGATGCATTTCTCCCTCTCCTTCCACTACTCAGTTCCTTTCCCGAGGTAACCATTGTAATTGTTTCTTAAATATCCTTCCAGAGGTTTCCAGTGCGTATACAATTTACACAGCAGCTTACACCCTTTAAATTGTTTTTAACATAAATGGTAACATGTTATACTACATGTTCCTTTTTCACTTAACCACATACAATGAAATTCATACCATTTGTGCTCACAAGTATTTTGATTTGTATTTTCCACAATGCACAATGTGACAGGTTGGCCTAATAGATTACATTCTCTTTACTGATGCCTCTTAATGATCCACATCATACATGGTTGGCTATGTTCAGGCCTTAGGAATAGAACTTTTTCTTTTTAAAATAAATTGCCTCTCCAAAGGCCAATTGACTTTAAAGTGAATGCTGAAACTAAATATCCTAGCTGATTCGGGGGGGGGGGCGGGGGGGGATAGGTGGAAGAAGAAGAATTATTATTTACCTTAAATGTTGCAAAGGCATCTGAAGCAATATCAAACGTTGACAACTCCACATACTTAAAGAAATCTCTGAATTGATTAGAAAAGAGGATGATTTTGGCAAGTGGTTCATGTCGAATACATTCTCTCAACATAATCCCACAACGTAAGGCAATCTGTGGGGCTTCATACCTAAAGCGTAAATAAGAGTAATAGAGCACTGTGTTATCTCATTGGCATCTTACCAATATTAATGATATCAAAAGAACCATTTCACTACTGCTGTTAATGGAAGCAGAGATACCATTAGTCCAAGTTCATTCAAACTTTGTTCATTAAATACTCATGGAATATCTCCTATGTGCCTGCACTATTCCAGATGCTGGGAATACAGAAGTAAACATGACAAGGTCACTGCCTTCTTGGCATTTACTTTTCGGTGACTGTGTATCTGATGGGGGAAGAAGGCAGTAGTTTCATTTACTGAGAAGTGCTATGAAAACTGAAGACAAAAGAATAGGCAAGACTGTAGAGTTAAGACTGGGGGGGGCTACTTTCAACTGAGTGGTCAGGGAAGGAACAAAGCCTTCCGGGCAAAGGGGACCAACTGTGCAAAGGCCCACAAGGCAAGAACAAGCTTGGTGACCTAGAGGAAGAGAAACGAGGCCAGTGTGGTTGGAATGTGAGGAAGAGGAGTGAGTGGTGGGCAAGGGAAGCCAGAGTGGAGAGAAGGGCAGGGGCTAGATTACGTAAGGCTTTGTAAGCCAAGGTGAGGAGTTTGGTTTTTGAGAGTGATGGGAAGCTACTGGAGACTGTTAAGCAAGACATTTGTATAGCTTAGTTTATGTTTTAAAAAGTTCACTCTGACTACTCGTGGAGAATCCATGGTTAAGGTAGAAGGAACAGGCTGGGGAGCTAGAATGGAAGCAAAAAGACCAGGTATGAAGAGGGGCAGAAGTCCAGCCAGAGATGATGGTGGCTTGGACAGGGGTGGACAGGGGTGGACAGGGGTGGACAGAGGTGGACAGAGGTGGTGGTACAGAAACAAGAGGGCAGGGGACAGAATGTGATAGTGTGTGCAGAAAAAGTCAATGAACTTGCTGGTATCAGAGCTAGGGTAGTGTAGGGAATGAAGTCAGGGTGAGGGAAACTGAGAGTTCAGGAATGATGCCCAGGTATTCATCTTGAATAATCAGGTGGTGGTTGCACCATTGATTCAGATGAATAAACCAGGAGAGTAGCACGTTAGTGAAGAAATCAAGTTTGTTTCTGACCACCTTAACTTTGAGATGCCTGCTATCTAAGTACAGATGTCTCCTAGGCAGTAAAAGATACCCATGTGAAGTTTTGGGAAAAATAGGGCCCAGAGATATGAATGATTTGCATACAACAGAGGATTGACAAATAGCTGTGGATTGGTTGACTCATCGAAATCATGAAATGGAATCATGGCTCACAGCAAGAACCACACTAGAAAAATACAATGTTTCTATAGAAAATAACTCAGGGCTGGCATACTAGGTCTGTTCCCTTTCTAATTTAACAAGAACCTCTCAAATGTCAAATTTCACATCAAACTAAATCTGGGCGTATTAGACATTCAAATGTCTAATAAGATTTCAAGAAAAAAGTACAATGTTTAGCCCAAGGAAGACAAGTTGTGTGTTGAAATGATACAGTGGACAATTGCATGGTAAATAGTGGAAGAAAAGAACAAAGGAAGATATGATTATAAAAGATGGGAAGTAAAAAGAATATAGGGTAAAAAAAAATCTTGCCAAGGTTTTGAAAATATTGTATTATTCAACATTTTAATTGAATATAATGTTTGTTTTTACTGTTTTAGTCCAAAGACCATTTTTTAAAAACACAATTTTAAATGCCTCAATTGTTGAAAAAGTACTTTCTTATAATGTCTTTGAAATAGGGGGGAAATAAATTCCTTTGCAATATTAACTTTACAAATACAGTAAGGGAAATAGCAAATAAGGATGTTTGAGAAAATTTATTAAACCAGAGTGCTATCCTGTTTTATGATAAATAATATTCACAAATATTATTGAGTTTTTCCTGAGTAACTGGTATTAATCAAATGCTAGTATTTTCAGATAGACATGATTCTTTATAGAATATAGAGAAAACCAATTTATAGTATATGTTAGCAATGTCTCTTAGAAAAATTAAAAAATCATCTTAATAGCAAATAGAGAAGAGTTATAAGGTGGGGTATTACTAACGATTTTGTAAACAGAGATTTTTTTCTGAAATATTTAGGAGAAAAACATTATTTACTGACAGAATACAGAGTATAAACAAAGACGTTGGCCTAGTGAAAGAACCTAAGTGAGAGATAATTAAAATCCAGGCTTATTAGTAAGATATTTATAGACATTCATAATTTGGGCCTATGCCTAACTTTCCAAATCAATTTCCAATCACATTCCCCAAGTAAACTATGCCTCCAGTCCTTGGAGTATACCATTTCCTCAAGTCAGAATAATGCCTTTTTCCTTACTTCTTCATCTCTAAGACTCACTCATCTTTCAAGGCTTAGCCCAAATGCCACCTCCTTGGGTAAGAACAGTCTCTTCCACAAATTTTGCTGGGATAACTGAAGATCCACATGAAAAAAAATGAAGTTGGACCCTAACCTCAAACTACATGCAAATCTTAATTCAGAATGGACCAGCCACCTAAATATAAGAGCTAAAATCATAAAACTCTTAAAAGAATATATAAGGGCAAATATTCACGACCACAGATTTGGCAATGATCTCTTAAATATGATGCTAAAGCTCAACTTTTGTGCATCAAAGGATACTATCAAGAGAGTAAAAAGACAACCCATAGAATGGAAGAAAATATTTGCAAATCATGTATCTGATAAAGTTTTAATATCCAGAATATATAAATAACCCTTACAACTCAGCAGCGAAATAAAAGACAAACAACCCAATTTTAAAATGGGCAAAGGATGTGAATACTCATTTCTGCAAATATATACTAATGGAGAACAGACACAAGAAATGATGCTCTATGTCATTAGTCTTTAAAGAAATGCAATTCAAAACCACAATGAGATATCACTTCATACCCATTAGGATGGCTATTATCCAAAAAAGGACAGAAGAAGGAAGGAAGGGAGGGAGGGAGGAAAAAAAGGGAAAATAAGTGTTGGTAAAGGTCCCATATGGTATGATCCCATTTATATGAAATATTCAGAATAGAGAAATCCATAGAGACAGAAAGCAGAGGCGTGGCCGGCAGAGGCTGGGGGAAGGGGGAATGGGGAGTGGCCACCTAAAGAGCTTGGGGTCTCCATCTGGGGTGATGACTGTGCAACACTGTGAACATGCTTAATGCAAATGAATTGTGCACTTAAAAATGGACAAAATGGTAAGTTTGTTATGTGTATTTTATCACAATTATAAAAATTTTTAAAAAACACCTACTCCTTTTAAGTCTTTCCTAATTACTCATCATTCAAGACTATTCTCTCCATCCCACACTCCTACAACAGCTTGTCTGTAACTCCACTTTATCACTTTTTTCATTATTATGTTACATTGCAGTAAGTTATAATTCCGTTTTCTTTGCCTCATTACAAACAACTGAATTGCTGGGAGTATGTGCCTTCCTTCCTTTCCTCCCCTACACCATCTCCACAAGGTGTCCATGTATTATTTATTGTGTTACCTTCCCCCACCTCCACCACAATCTCTGAAGAGGGCCTAGCATAATGTTTTTCACAAAGTAGGCATATGATGAAACTACTGAATCTGAAACTCAGACATTCCTAATACAAGGGCCTAATGAGACAATTTTTGGCTTATACAAAAAGCTAAATGATCTCTAGCCAGTATTTTCTCATTTCTTAGCTCGATTTCCAAACTGAGACAATCTATAAAAAGTTTCCCCTCCATCTTTTGGGTATAATTAGTTCTTGTGAGCAGCCACCTTCCGGGATTGGCCTAGTAGACAAGCTGCAGCCTGCCCTTGAGTTCCCCCCGCCCATCGAGTGGTGCAAAGATGGCGCCCACATCCTGCTTCCGCTTTGTGATGTATGTGACAACCCTCTGTATTCACCAATCATGCTTGTATGCGTGGCGTTTGCCCATTGGATATACGTAAGGTTTATAAGAAAGTTCCCGGGCAGAGCTCGGAGAGACAGCCCACAAGGAGCCGCGCCTGACGGCCGCATCGAGGTTGTTCTCCCCCGAGGCGTCTTGCCCCGGGCGGAACCTGTAAAGAGGATGATTGCCTAGTTCCATTAAAAGCCTACATGCTTCACTGCTGCGAGTCCAGAGTGATCACGAGTGCGTCGGGTAAGACATTGTCCGCACCCTCTCTCCCCTTATCTCTCTGGTCCCCATCGCCGGCCGACCGAGGACTCGAGGCGGGGCGGAGAGAGCGCCGGACAAGTGGTGGCCCGTACGGGGACCCTCATTCGCGTTCCCCTCGACCCGACGGAGACGTGCTCCCGGGATCCGTGGCTTGACTTCCGCGACTGATCACCGCGAGAAGGTAAGCACCCCCTTTTTTCGTGCGAGGACTAGGGCCCGTGGGCGTTCAGGTAGCCCCGGGGACTCGGAAGAGCTCTCCGAGTGATTAAGAGATAGTGCCGACTGCAAGCATGGGGCAGTCTGAAAGCTCACCCCTATTAACCCCCTTAAAGACCCTTTTGAAACAGCGGGGTATCTCAGTTAAGAGAAGTTCTCTCCAGCGATTCCTTGATGATGTGGCCACTTTTGCCCCCTGGTTTCCCTGCTCTGGCAGCCTCAACCTGCCCTCTTGGATGAAACTTGGCCGTGATATAGACCGAGCGCGCCAAACGGGCATTTGTCTGGACCCAGTCCTGGTCCTTATATGGGAGACTGTTCGTGCTGTACTTGAGCTGGAATCGGCCATGGGCCTGACCACGCCTGCTGCCTTGTTGCAGGTGCGACATGCGCTCCAAGAAACTCAGTCCGTTTCATCCGCGGAGGGCACCCATAAGGGCAAGCCGCCAGAGTCGAGTACTAGTTCTGATAGTTCTGACTCAGATTCTGAAAGCGAGGCAGACGAGGGACCGGAAGCATCCCCGCTAATTGAGTGGGAGGAGCCTCCCGCCACACCCGTGCGGCCTTCCGCCCCGCCAATGTCTACCGCTGCACCCCCAGGGACACCCCAGCTCCTAACTGACGCCTTGGGCGGTCCCACCAAAGGACCTCGCCGAGAGCTCCCTCTAGTGGCCATGCCCAGTAAATGTAATTATCCTTTGCTGCCAGACCCGGAAACCCCGATGGGCCGGTCAGGGGAGGGGCAACCTTTGCCGTACCCCCCGCCCAAGTACAAAGGCCCTGACCCGGTGCTCAGCTGGGCCAGAGGCTCTGTTTGTGTCTTTCCCCAGGAACCAGGACGCCAACCAGTGTGGGTACCGGAGAGATTGGTGAGAACCGTGCAGTCGCCTGAGAACACCAAAGAACTGCAGCCTGACGGGTCGTTAAACCCCCAACGTGACCTGTTGGATCCAGTCCTCAACTCGCGTGATGAGCGGTCAAATGATGTCGACGGTGTCGACCACTCCCCAGCAGACCGGGAAGAGGGCCAGGAATATTGACCTTTTTTCCCTCCTGGTTCTCTTGGCCTAATCTGACCAACTGGGTTCTTCTTGCTGTGGGGTTATTAGTAGGTTTGATCATTGTTAAGAGTTTGCTGGAGCGTTTGTTTCAAAGACAACAGCAATTACGTGTTACCCGCCATGATGGCCATGTCCTCTGCCTGTAACCCTCCTGATGACTATAGTCCCTCTGCCCAGCACCCATCCCAACCACTCGAAGCGGGGCATTTGGGGGCAAGGTTCGCAGCTAAGTATTTGGCAAAATCCCGGATATAAATAATCGGCACCAGTGGTCCTATTTTTGTCTCAGGTAGATCTCTTGGGCAGAGTCCTAGTTGTGGCCAGACGGGACCCCTGCCATTGCACAGAGACACCTAGTGACGCCCTCGACACTGGCTACCGTTCTCCTAACCCTCTTGTCCCCCAGTTGCGAGACTGAGTACTGCAAGGAGAGCCACATGGTTTCCAGCTCATGGGCTCTCCGGTCTCTATATGAAGTGAGCATTCTGGTCGGTGCCAGAGGCCCCGCCGCAGTATGGCCGGGACCTAGTCCAGACTCCCCAAAGCACCAAAACATACGTTGTGGGCCATCTAGGTCCACGGGAGCACATTCATCACTGGAGACACTGGGGCATCAAAATAAAAACAAAAAGGGGGAGATGTGAGCAGCCACCTTCCGGGATTGGCCTAGTAGACAAGCTGCAGCCTGCCCTTGAGTTCCCCCCGCCCATCGAGTGGTGCAAAGATGGCGCCCACATCCTGCTTCCGCTTTGTGATGTATGTGACAACCCTCTGTATTCACCAATCATGCTTGTATGCGTGGCGTTTGCCCATTGGATATACGTAAGGTTTATAAGAAAGTTCCCGGGCAGAGCTCGGAGAGACAGCCCACAAGGAGCCGCGCCTGACGGCCGCATCGAGGTTGTTCTCCCCCGAGGCGTCTTGCCCCGGGCGGAACCTGTAAAGAGGATGATTGCCTAGTTCCATTAAAAGCCTACATGCTTCACTGCTGCGAGTCCAGAGTGATCACGAGTGCGTCGGGTAAGACATTGTCCGCACCCTCTCTCCCCTTATCTCTCTGGTCCCCATCGCCGGCCGACCGAGGACTCGAGGCGGGGCAGAGAGAGCGCCGGACAAGTTCTCTTTTTCCTTTCATTTGGTGAAGTTCATTGGTACCATCTGTGATGCACTGACTGATGATTTATTCCTGAGAACCAAGATACCATTTTTAAAAATACTTCTCGGGTGAGGACATTTGCTATTCCATCCCAGTAGTTTGCTCCTAACAGTGGAAATGCCATGCTCTGAGATGACAACTTCTAAAAGTTAAGAATACATTCAGATATATAAGGAATTCCTGTTTTCTCTCAGCATCCTTTGAGGGAGATGTAATTCATATATATCAGACTGACTGACCTCTAGATTATTGACTTTTGATAGCTTGTATATAAGGAAGTACAACAAAAATTAAGCCTACCTTAAATTTCAAATACCACCATCATCAGTATCTTTATGTTTGGTAAATAATTGTTATTTATCTCAATAATTCTATTCCACCAATGGATAAGTTTCCAGAGGGCAGGAACCACACATGACTAATCACTCTGAGTTTTCCACAATGACTATGCCAGGCTTCCAGTAAAGATTAGTCCAATGAATGCTGAATCACTATTTTATAGAATTGGACCATATCTTCCTACAGACTGAACTTTAGGAGTGCTGAGCTCATGAACAATGAATATCTTAAAATGCATTCAAGTTAGCCATTAATTCCATTTAGCAAGTGGATTACTGCTGTTTCATAATGAAGATGGCATTTCTGCACTAATATGGTAATAACTGCTGACAGTCTATAATCAGAAAAAAGATGAGTCATTGTCAACAGAATAATGAAAAAGCAAAAACAAAATAAAGTGATCTAAAAAAAAGAAAAAACTCTTCCATAAACCCTCATTATTCCTTTTTTCTAAAGTACTTTCAAGCTTTTATACATATACATACATATATACACACATATATATAGTTTTATACAGTTATAACTCTAAGAAGATAGCTTGCATTCTGCTTTCTTCATGTAACATATCAAAACCTTTTTAAAAGTATACAGATTTCCCCACGTGGGGAATTACTGATATTCTCACAAGCATTGAGGTCTACCAATTTAGAACTTCGAGCCCTTGATATTGGTGCTTGCCCTTCTGAAGCTTGTTACTGCAAAGGAGAAGCTAAGTCTACTTACAATTGAGCCTCAGAGTCACCCCCAGAGAACCTCTTTTGTTGCTCAGATGTGTGGATGTGCCTCTCTGTCTT
The DNA here is from genome assembly GCF_015220235.1 of Choloepus didactylus. Classification (NCBI taxonomy): domain Eukaryota; kingdom Metazoa; phylum Chordata; class Mammalia; order Pilosa; family Megalonychidae; genus Choloepus; species Choloepus didactylus. The sequence goes on from NC_051315.1 coordinate 660,771, forward strand.
TTTCTCTAACCAACTCTGCAGGCAAACTCACTGACCTCCTCCCTATGTGGGACATGACTCCCAGGGGTGTAAATCTCTTTGGAAATGCAGGACATGACTCCTGGGGATGAGCCTAGACCCAGAATCATGGGATTGAGAAAGCCATCTTGACTAAAAGGGGGAAGAGAAATGAAACAAAAGTTTCAGTGGCTGAGAGATTTCAAATGGAGTCAAGAGGTCATTCTGGAGGTTATTCTTATGCATTATATAGATAGCCCTTTTTAATTTCTAGTGTCTTAGAATAGTTAGAAGGAAATATCTGAAACTGTTGAACTGCAATCCAGTAGCCTTGATTCTTGAAGATGACTGTGTAATTATCAGCTTATACCGTATGACCAAGTGATTGTGAAAACCTCGTGGTTCACACTCCCTTTATCCAGTGTATGGACCGATGAGTAGAAAAATGGGAACAAAAATTAATAGGGGAGGATGGGATGTTTTGGGTGTTCTTTAAAATTTTAATTTTTCTTATTATTTATTATTTATTTATTTTGGAGTAATGAAAATGTTCAAAAATTGATTGTGGCGATGAATGCTCAACTATATGATTATACACTTTGGATGATTGTATGGTATGTGAGTATCTCTCAATAAAATTCAATAAAAAAGTATACAGATAGCACTTAAGTATTTATTTTAACAAGAGTAACAGATATTAAATAATACTTGTTTTGGTCACTTTTGAGTATCCTAACATCCTTAATAGATTATTTCAATAAACCATCACTCTAGTTCTACTTATTACACATGATATTAACACTCATATACATTATTTTTATCAGGGCACTCTATCGTGATGAGAGTTTGAACTAAGGCAGTGGCAGTGGAGTAGGGTTCAAGAGCTATTTAAGAACTGAGGAGGAGGAGGAAATTGACCTTCAGCACCAACACCATATCCTCTCTGCTCCTACAGAGCCTCAAGACTGGAAGAAAATATACATCTTTAGGGAGAGCACATATGGTTATATTTATTTTCTATCCTACATTTTTCTTTATTTTCTAAATTATCTATTACATTTAGGTGTTGATTTATAACAAAAAAATATTTTCCTCTACAAATAGTAATTGTTTTATGTGAATATAGATGGAAGTGGAAGGGGAGCAGAAGGTAAAGAGAGATTTTCTTTTCAGATGGAGAAGAGACTTGACTATGTGTCTCTGCTGAGGGAGAGAAGCCAGCAGGGAGAGAGGGAGGTGGATGGAGAAGAAAAAGCGAGACGGGAAAGGAGGGATCTCAGAAGCAACGGCTTTGCAGGGGAAAGAGAGAGAGAAACATGGCTCTAATCAACATAAAAGGAAAGCTGTAAGTAGAGAGGCAGAAACAGATTCATTTGAAGGTGGGAGGCAGGGAATTGAGGAGTCAGATGAAGAACTGATCTTGTACATGGAGAGGAGGAGAAAAGCTGGTTTGCTCAGCTTGAGAGGGGAGGTTGAGTCATGGGCTTGGGGAACAAGGAGAGAGTTTGGAGTAGTCACTATCTTTGTTACTTAATTTGGTTAATATATGATAATTTATTTATGTAGTGCTACTATCACTGAGCATTTTGGTTGATGCCCATTTTTTAGAAATTGTTTTATTGAGATATATTCATAACCAGACAATCATCTACAGTATACAATCAATTGTTCACCGTACCATTATATAGTTGTGCATTCATCACCACAATCGATTTTTTCACTTACTAATAGTATACTACAGCACTATTCTTTAATACTGTTTGTGGTGCTATTAGTCTAAAGATGAAACTCTCAATTTGGGAAATACAGTAACAGAGTAAAAAAAACTTACTTAGAAATTTAAAGATTGTGTGCTTACATTCTGTTTCCCTAAGATAAAATCAGCCATTTCTAAATATCTAGTTACCATGAACTAGAATTAATGACTTCCAAGTACAACGTGCATGATTTTTTTTAAAAAAGGGGAAAAAATGTTGAAAACATAATAGTCCTTTAGCCATTTTGGTGGTTTCCCAAACATGTTATCTGTTTCTGGTGGAGGCAATATTGTCTTCTATATATACCAATTTGTCTTAATTTATACTAAACTACCAATCTACTTTCCCCATCTCAACTCAAGAATCCATTTTTTGTTGGTTTGTTTGTTTTTTTGTTTCATTTTTTTTTTAATCTTCATTTTATTGAGATATATTCACATACCACACAGTCATACAAAACAAATCGTACTTTCGATTGTTCACAGTACCATTACATAGTTGTACATTCATCACCCAAATCAATCCCTGACACCTTCATTAGCACACACACAAAAATAACAAGAATAATAATTAAAGTGAAAAAGAGCAATTGAAGTAAAAAAGAACACTGGGTACCTTTGTCTGTTTGTTTGTTTGTTTCCTTCCCCTATTTTTCTACTCATCCATCCACAAACTAGACAAAGTGGAGTGTGGTCCTTACGGCTTTCCCAATCCCATTGTCACCCCTCATAAGCTACATTTTTATACACTTGTCTTCGAGATTCATGGGTTCTGGGTTGTAGTTTGATAGTTTCAGGTATCCACCACCAGCTACCCCAATTCTTTAGAACCTAAAAAGGGTTGTCTAAATTGTGCATAAGAGTGCCCACCACAGTGACCTCTCGGCTCCTTTTGGAATCTCTCTGCCACTGAAGCTTATTTCATTTCTTTTCACATTCCCCTTTTGGTCAAGATGTTCTCTGTCCCACGATGCCGGGTCTACATTCCTCCCTGGGAATCATATTCCACGTTGCCAGGGAGATTCACTCCCCTGGGTGTCTGATCCCACGTAGTGGGGAGGGCAGTGATTTCACCTTTCAAGTTGGCTTAGCTAGAGAGAGAGGGCCACATCTGAGCAACAAAGAGGCATTCAGGAGGAGGCTCTTAGGCACAACCATAGGGAGGCCTAGCCTCTCCTTTGCAGCAACAGTCTTACCAAGGGTAAATCCTATGGTAGAGGGCTCAACCCATCAAACTACCAGTCCCCTATGTCTGTGGTCATGTTAGCAACCATGGAGGTGGGGTAGGCGAATACCCCTGCATTCTCCACAGGCTCCTCAAGGGGGCACTGCATCTTTTTTTTCCTTGTTTTTTTTTTTTTTAAACTTTTTTTTTTTTAAATCAACTGTATGAAAAAAATTAAAAAAAAAAACATACAATAAAAGAACATTTCAAAGAGACCATAACAAGGGAGTAAGAAAAAGACAACTAACCTAAGATAACTGCTTTACTTCCAACATGTTCCTACTTTACCCCAAGAAAGTTACCTAATATAGCAACATTTCTGTGAACTTGTTCCTACTATATCCATCAGAAATAAACAGACCATAGTCATTCCTGGGCATCCCCAGAACGTTAAATAGCTTATCTATTCTTCTTGGATTATTGTTCCCCCTTCCTTAATTGATCTCTATTGCTAGTTCCCCTACATTCTACATTAAAAACCATTTGTTTTACATTTTTCAAAGTTCACATTAGTGGTAGCATATAATATTTCTCTTTTTGTGCCTGGCTCATTTCGCTCAGCATTATGTCTTCAAGGTTCATCCATGTTGTCATATGTTTCACGAGATCGTTCCTTCTTACTGCCGCGTAGTATTCCATCGTGTGTATATACCACATTTTATTTATCCACTCATCTGTTGAAGGACATTTGGGTTGTTTCCATCTCTTGGTAATTGTGAATAATGCTGCTATGAACATTGGCGTGCAGATATCTGTTCGTGTCACTGCTTTCCGATCTTCCGGGTATATACCGAGAAGTGCAATCGCTGGATCGAACGGTAACTCTATACCTAGTTTTCTAAGGAACTGCCAGACTGACTTCCAGAGTGGCTGAACCATTATACAGTCCCACCAACAATGAATAAGAGTTCCAATTTCTCCACATCCCCTCCAGCATTTGTAGTTTCCTGATTGTTTAATGGCAGCCATTCTAAACGGTGTGAGATGGTATCTCGTTGTGGTCTTAATTTGCATCTCTCTAATAGCTGGTGAAGCTGAACATTTTTCATGTGTTTCTTGGCCATTTGTATTTCCTCTTCAGAGAACTGTGTTTTCATGTTTTTTGCCCATTTTATAATTGGGCTGTCTGTACTATTGTCATTGAGTTGTAGGATTTCTTTATATATGCAAGATATCAGTCTTTTGTCAGATACATGGTTTCCAAAAATTTTTTCCCATTGAGTTGGCTGCCTCTTTACCTTTTTGAGAAATTCCTTTGAGGTGCAGAAACTTCTAAGCTTGAGGAGTTCCCATTTATCTATTTTTTCTTTTGTTGCTTGTGCTTTGGGTGTAAAGTCTAGGAAGTGGCTGCCTAATACAAGGTCGTGAAGATGTTTTCCTACATTATCTTCTAGGAGTTTTATGGTACTTTCTTTTATATTGAGATCTTTGGTCCATTTTGAGTTAATTTTTGTGTAGGGTGTGAGATGGGGTCCTGTTTCATTCTTTTGGTTACGGATATCCAACTCTCCCAGCCCCATTTGTTGAATACACCATTATGACTCAGTTCAGTGACTTTGGGAGCCTTATCAAAGATCAGTCGGCCATAGATCTGAGGGTCTATCTCCAAATTCTCAATTCGATTCCATTGATCTATATGTCTATCTTCGTGCCAGTACCATGCTGTTTTGACAACTGTGGCTTTATAATAAGCTTCAAAGTCAGGGAGTGTAAGTCCTCCCACTTCGTTTTTCTTTTTTAGAGTGTCTTTAGCAATTCGAGGCATCTTCCCTTTCCAAATAAATTTGATAACTAGCTTTTCCAAGTCTGCAAAGTAGGTTGTTGGAATTTTGATTGGGATTGCATTCAATCTGTAGATGAGTTTGGGTAGAACTGACATCTTAATGGCATTTAGCCATCCTATCCATGAACATGGAATATTTTTCCATCTTTTAAGGTCCCTTTCTATTTCTTTTAGTAGAGTTATGTAGTTTTCTTTGTATAGGTCTTTTACATCTTTGGTTAAGTTTATTCTTAGGTACTTGATTTTTTTAGTTGCTATTGAAAATGGTATCTTTTTCTTGAGTGTCTCTTCAGTTTGTTCATTTCTAGCATATAGAAACATTACTGACTTATGTGCATTAATCTTGTATCCCGCTACTTTGCTAAATTTGTTTATTAGCTCTAGTAGCTGTATCGTCGATTTCTCAGGGTTTTCCAGATATAAGATCATACCATCTGCAAACAATGACAGTTTTACTTCTTCTTTTCCAATTTGGATGCCTTTTGTTTGTTTGTCTTGCCGGATTGCCCTGGCTAGCACTTCCAGCACAATGTTGAATAACAGTGGTGACAGCGGGCATCCTTGTCTTGTTCCTGATCTTAGAGGGAAGGCATTTAGTCTCTCAGCATTGAGTACTATGCTGGCTGTGGGTTTTTCATATATGTTCTTTACAATATTGAGGAAGTTTCCTTCAATTGCTACCTTTTGAAGTGTTTTTATCAAAAACGGATGTTGGATTTTGTTGAATGCTTTTTCAGCATCTATTGAGATGATCATTTGATTTTTCCCTTTCAAATTTTTAATGTGTTGTAATACATTGATTGATTTTCTTATGTTGAACTATCCTTGCATGCCTGGAATAAACCCCACTTGGTCATGGTGTATGATTTTTTGAATGTGTCTTTGGATTTGATTTGCAAGTATTTTGTTGAGGATTTTTGCATCTATATTCATTAGGGAGATTGGCCGGTAGTTTTCCTTTTTTGTAGCATCTTTGCCTGGTTTGGGTATTACATTGATGTTAGCTTCATAAAATGAGTTAGGTAGTGTTCCATTTTCTTCAATGTTTTGAAAGAGTTTGAGTAAGATTGGTGTCAGTTCTTTCTGGAAAGTTTGGTAGAATTCCCCTGTGAAGCCATCTGGCCCTGGGCATTTATTTGTGGGAAGATTTTTGATGACTGATTGGATCTCTTTGCTTGTGATGGGTTGATTGAGGTCTTCTGTTTCTTCTCTGGTCAGTCTAGGTTGCTCATATGTTTCCAGGAAATTGTCCATTTCCTCTACATTATCCAGTTTGTTGCCATACAGTTGTTCATAGTATCCTCTTATAATTTTTTTAATTTCTTCAGGATCTGCAGTTATGTCACCTTTTTCATTCATTATTTTGTTTATATGGGTCTTCTCTCTTTTTGATTTTGTCAGCCTAGCTACGGGCTTGTCAATCTTGTTGATCTTCTCAAAGAACCAACTTTTGGTGATATTTATCCTCTCTATTGTTTTTTTGTTCTCTATGTCATTTATTTCTGCTTTAATCCTTGTTATTTCTTTTCTTCTACTTGGTTTAGGATTGGTTTTCTGTTCATTTCCTAGCTTCTTCAGTTGATCCATTAGTTCTTTGATTTTGGCTCTTTCTTCCTTTTTAATATATGCGTTTAGTGCTATAAATTTCCCCCTCAGCACTGCTTTTGCTGCATCCCATAGGTTTTGGTATGTTGTGCTCTCATTTTCATTTGTCTCTATATATTTAGCAATTTCTCTTGCTATTTCTTCTTTAACCCACTGATTGTTTAGGAGTGTGTTGTTTAACCTCCAGGTATTTGTGAATTTTCTAAGTCTCTGATGGTTATTGACTTCTAATTGTATTCCACTGTGGTCAGAGAATGTGCTTTGAATAATTTCAATCTTTTTAAATTTATTGAGGCTTGTTTTATGTCCCAGCATATGATCTGTTCTGGAGAAAGTTCCGTGAGCACTAGAAAAGTATGTGTATCCTGGTGATTTGGGATGTAATGTTCTGTATATGTCCATTAAATCTAATTCATTTATCAGATTGTTTAGATTTTCAATTTCCTTATTGGTATTCTGTGTGGTTGATCTATCTATAGGAGAGAGTGATGTGTTGAAGTCTCCCACAATTATTGTGGAAACATCAATTGTTTCCTTTAGTTTTGCCAGTGTTTCTCTCATGTATTTTGTGGCACCTTGCTTAGGTGCATAGACATTTATGATTGTTATTTCTTCTTGTTGAATTTCCCCTTTTATTAGTATGTAGTGGCCTTCTTTGTCTCTCAAAACATCCCTGCATTTAAAGTCTATTTTATCTGAGATTAATATTACTACACCTGCTTTCTTTTGGCTGTAGCTTGCATGAAATATTTTTTTCCATCCTTTCACTTTCAATTTCTTTGTGTTCCTGTGTCTAAGATGAGTCTCTTGTATGCAACATATTGATGGTTCATTTTTTTTTGATCCATTCTGCCAATCTATATCTTTCCATTGGGGAGTTTAATCCATTTACGTTCAACGTTATAACCATGAAGACATTTCTTGAATCAGCCATCTTATCCTTTGGTTTATGTTTGTCATAGATATTTTTCCCCTCTCTCTATTAATATCCTTTATTGTACCCATACCGAATCTCTTTAGTACTGAACCTTTCTCCAAGTCTCTGTCCTCTTTCTTTGTTTCTCTGTCTGTAGGGCTCCCTTTAGTATCTGCAGTAGGGCAGGTCTCTTGTTAGCAAATTCTCTCAGCATTTGTTTGTCTGTGAAAAATTTAAGCTCTCCCTCAAATTTGAAGGAGAGCTTTGCTGGATAAAGTTTTCTTGGTTGGAAATTTTTCTCACTCAGAATTTTAAATATATCATGCCACTGCCTTCTCGCCTCCATAGTGGTTGCTGAGTAGTCACTACTTAGTCTTATGCTGTTTCCTTTGTATGTGGTGAATTGCTTTTCTCTTGCTGCTTTCAGAACTTGCTCCTTCTCTTCTGTGTTTGACAGTGTGATCAGAATATGTCTCGGAGTGGGTTTATTTGGATTTATTCTATTTGGAGTTCGCTGGGCATTTATGATTTTTGTATTTATGTTGTTTAGAAGATTTGGGAAGTTTTCCCCAACAATTTCTTTAAATACTCTTCCTAGACCTTTACCCTTTTCTTCCCCTTCTGGAACACCAATGAGTCTTATATTAGGACGCTTTATATTATCTATCATATCCCTGAGGTCCGTTTCGATTTTTTCAATTTTTTTCCCCATTCTTTCCTTTATGCTTTCATTTTCCATTCTGTCATCTTCCAGGTCACTGATTCGTTGTTCAGTTTCCTCTAGTCTTGTACTATGAGTGTCCAGAATCTTTTTAATTTGGTCAACAGCTTCTTTAATTTCCATAAGATCATCTACTTTTTTTATTTAGTCTTGCAATGTCTTCTTTATGCTCTTCTAGGGTCTTCTTGATATCCTTTGTATCCCGTACTATGCTCTCATTGTTCATCTTTAGTTCTTTGAGTAGCTGCTCTAGGTGCTGTGTCTCTTCTGATCTTTTGATATGGGTGCTTGGGCTTGGGTTATCCATATCGTCTGGTTTTTTCCTACGCTTTATAATTTTCTGTTGTTTTTGGCCTCTTGGCATTTGCTGAACTTGATAGGGTTCTTTTAGGATTTGTAGACCAACTGAAGTCCTTATCTCTAATTTATCAGATCTACAGCTTCATGGAGTACACTTTCTCTAACTAACCAGCAGGTGGCGTCCACAAGCCACCTGTTCTCCACAAGCCAGTTCTCCCCTGCTTTGCCTTTGTGGTGAGTGGGGGAGTGAGTCTTGTGGGGCCCAATTGGTGTACCAAGCTTGCGTGTGTAGTTGGTGTTGCCCGCCCTGTATATGGGGCGTGTTTCTGGGCAGTCAGGGAGGGGGGGTGGCTCTAACAATCAAATCTCCCTGGTGATCCTAGAGTTTCAAAGATGCTGCAGTAGTCTAATCCTTCAGTTCAGTCCTGCCACAGTTTGTCTCTGCCACTGACCCACAAGTCCTTGGCATTGGCGTATGGCTCCTGAGACTTGCGAGTGTGTCCCTCTTCCAGGCCGTGCACCCCCTGGTCCTCTGTTGAGGGATGACTGTGCTGTGTCACAGGTGAGTGCCATCCCCCCAGGGCAGTTCTGGGCTGCTGGGCTGTGTAGGGAGGCTCCCAGTCTGCTGAGATGATGGCTGAATGGGGCTTTGTTAATTCACACTGCTCCACCTTCCCAACTCTGGGACAGTCAGCTGAGGTTGCAGGGAAAGCTAATGTCCACACCCAGTTTTGTGGTGTGTGCCTGTTATTTGAAGCACTTCCGTCACACTGGGCTGTCTGGGGCAGCTGTGCGCTACGGGGCTGGCGATGGGCAGGAGTGTTTCCTGTCTACCAGGATGATGGCTGTGAGCAGACACCCCCTATTTCGTGGGAAGTTGTGGTGTTTAGTGAATTTTCTCAGCCACTGGATTATTGCCTTTTGTCTCAGAGCTCTCTTAGTTCTGCTCTTGTCTTGACCTGCCCAAATTGCAAGTCTTTGAAGCTTTCTGTATTGGGCTTCTTAGAGTAATTGTTTTAGAAAAAGAAAAAAGGATAAAAAGAAGAAAAAAAAAAGGGCCCTGTTCACAGATTTAATGGGTTATTGAAATGCTAAGAGACAAAGCAATTAGGGCCATTAAGGAAAGGTCTACAGGGCAGAGAGATCAGCTTTTCTTCGGGATTTGCATATGAGCCTCAGGGCCTGAGCTCTGCCCTTCCTCTTTCTATGTTCACCAGAACTCCAAAAATCCTCCACTTTTATTTTGGAGCTGTTTTTTTTTTCTATGCCTGTCTCCTCTCTGCTGGGCTGGCTGCTCTCAGATTCTCTGGTGTCTGGTCTCAGTCTATCTATGGTTGGAGTTTGGATCAGTAGAATGAGTTTCCGATAAGGGCTACCACTGCAGTTCTCCCTTCTACTTCCCGGAGCTGACTGCCCCTCCTCCCACGGGACCGAGCCTGGCAGGGAGGGGCGCAGGTCCCCTGGCCACAAAAACTTACAGATTTCGCTGATCTCAGCAGTTCCACGTTTTCATGAGTGTTGTATGAAGTATGCTCAAAGTCAGATTGCTCTGTGGTGTCCAGTCCACGCAGTTCCTGGCTCTCTACCTACTTTCCTGGAGGAGTAACTCACTTCTCCGTTTTTTAAATCCTTCTGTGGCATTTGGCTCTGCGTCCTCTCCCATCAGTCTCATACTGGCCACGTTAAAAAAAATCAAGAATCCATTTTTATATCAGAGTAAATGAAAATGTTAGAACCACAACCAACTTTACAAATCGTTCCACTAGAACTCATCATTTTACGGATCAGGTTAGTGGTTTGACCATACAATAGCCAGAAATACAGTTACTGTGTAAAATTCTTGATTTAATAGTATAGCTCATACACCCTGCACTTTAATTGACTGTGTTAGTGAAGAGGAGGCATGCTTATTCAAATAATGACAACATATCATAAGAGCACTTCCAAATTTTAATGATAGCCAAAATGTGAGTGTATTCGTCTCAGCTAGCAATGGCTACAGCACACAGAAAATGGCTAAGTGAGAAATCTTGAGCAAGAATCTATCACTTAAGAACAAAAATTATATTATGTAGAAGGGAAAAATGACTTTTGCTATTATTGCTGGAAGCAAACAATATCAGTCAGCACTTGGAAAACTTTTGTAAAATGCCATTCAACAAACACTATGCCTCCTCAAAATAGTCAAGAATTTTGGTTTCTAATCTAGATACATATGTTTACCTAAAAAATAATGATCTAAAAACTTCCAGAGAAGATGGCAGAGTGGGAGCTACATGACACACTCCTCCAAAAGCAGCTAGTGAACAGGGAAAAACTGTTTGAAACAATAGTCCTGGGGCTCCAGACACCAGGGGAGCACTGTAGAGCATCCAGTAAAGAGCAAGACATGGAAGACTGAGAAGCTGCAGCAAAAAAAGCTGTGAGTGAATCACACTGCAGCAGTGACTGGCGCCCATCCCCCATCCTCAAGGTAAGTAGCCTTTGTACCGTAAGTGGCTGGCTGCTGAGGACAAAGAGGCATGCGGAGGATTTCCTCCCAGGAAACAGCAGGAGGCACAACAGAGTGCCAAGAATGGCTTCTGATCAGTGAGTTTGGAACACTTGGTCCTGGCTCTGGATCTCAGTTTTAGCCTGCTGTGGACAGTGATACCGGTGGCCACAGTTTCAACACTGCCCACACCAGGGGTGGAGACTGAATTGACTGCAAAAATACACTCCATCTTTAGGGCTGCTGGAAATAGTAGGTCAAAGAGTTCCATCTGTGAGGCAGGCACCTTCAGGGAGACCACAAAAAAGGCGTTTTGGCATCAGTCTTGACCCTCTCTCCAGGGCCCTTTGGAACTGCTCTGCACCCACTTCATGGGCCCCTGGCCCTGCTTTGATCAGTTAAACATGGGCAATTCTAAAGGTTCAGAATAAGCTGAACCAAGTGTCAAAGAAGAGCCTTAACACAAAGCCAATCAACAAAAAATCCCATGCAAGAGAGAGAAACTGACCTTCAGAGTAAAGGCATCAAGATAATCAGATGCCTAGATATCAGCAAAAAGTTACAAGCCATATTTCAAACAGAAAGATATGGTTAGTCAATGGAGCAAATTAAAAAGTTAGAGGAGACAGAATTAGAACAACTAATCAAAGATGTTCAAACAAAACTCCTAAATCAATTCAAGGAGATGAAGGAAAATATGGCTAATGAGATAAAGTATCTTAAGAAGACGCTGGGTGAGCATAAAGAAGAATGTAAAAGTATACAAAGAAAACAAACAGAACTTATGAGAATGAAAGGCACCATGGAAGAGATTAGTAACACAAGAGGCATACAACAGTCAGAAGAAAGAATCAGTGAACTGGAAGAGAGGACAATCGAAATCTCACAGACAGAAGAAAAGAATGAAAAAATTGAGCAGTGTCTAAGGGAATTGACAGAGAAAAGAATGGAAAAAATTGAGCAGCATCTCAGGGAACTGAATTACAGTACGAAGTGCACAAACATTTGCATCATGAGTTTCTCAGGAGAAGAAGAGAAGGGAAAAGGGGCAGAAAGATTTTTGAGGAAATAATGGCTAACAATTTCCCAACTCTTATGAAAGACTTAAATACACATGTCCAAGAAGTTCAACATATTCCAAACAGAATAAATCCAAGTAGACCTACCCCAAGTCACATACTAATCAGAATGTCAAATGTCAAAGATAAAGAAAGAATTATGAAAGCAGTAAAAGATAAGCGAGTCATCATATACATAGTGCTGATAAGACATAGTCAATAAGACTAAATGCCAATTTCTCATCAGAAACCATGGAGGCAGGAAGGAAATGGTAAGATATATTCAAGATACTGAATGAGAAAAACTGCCAGCCAAGAATTCTTTATCCAGCAAAACTGACCTTCAAAAATGAGGGAGAGTTTAAAATATTCACAGATAAACAGAAACTGAGAGAGTTTGTCAACAAGAGACCTACCCTGCAAGAAAGAATAAAGGGAATTCTTCCAGCTGGAAGAAAAAGACTGGAGAGAGAGGTCAGAGGAGAGTGTAGAAATGAAGATTATCAGAAAGGGTAACTAAAAAGTTAAAAATAGAGGCAAAAACAAGATATGATATGTATAAAACAAGGATAAAATGGCTAAAGTCATTCTTTGAAAATTGCTAACTACTTGTCAAATCATACTTTGAAAGTTATCACTGTTATGTATATATGTTAAATTTCACAATAAAATATATTTAAAAAATTTTAAATGGCTAAAGTAAGTATTGCCTTTATAGTTAATAACCGGGAATTCTAATGGATAAAATTCTCAAATCAAAATACACAGATTGGCAGAATGGAAAAAAATATGATCCATCTATATACTGTCTACAAGAGACTCAGCTTAGACCAAAGGATAAAAATAGGTTAAAAAAAGAAAGGTAGGAAAAAGATATTCCATGCAAATAGTAACCAAAAAAAAAAGCTAGGGTAGCTATACTAACATCAGACAAAAATATACTTTAAAGTTTTATAATTGTTCTAAGAGACAAAGAAAGACACTGTATATTAATAAAGAAATAGCAAACATAAATATGTATGCACCTAACCATGGTGCCCCAAAATATATGAGGGTAACACTGGCAAAACTGAAGGGAGTAACAGATGTCTCTATAATAATATTTGGAGACTTCAATACACCATTCATATCAATAGATAGAACATCTAGATAGAAGATCAATAAGGAAACAGAGAACTTGAATAATATAATAAATGAACTAGAACTAACAGACATACACAGAACACTGTACCCCAAAACAGCAATATGTACATTCTTCTCAAGTGTGAATGGATCATTCTCCATGACAGACCATATATTGGGTCATAAAACAGGTCTCAATAAATTTTAAAAGATTGAAATTATACAAAGCACTTTCTCTGACCATAATGGAATGATGTTTGAAATCAATTAACAGGGAAAACTGGAAAATTCACAAATATATGGAGGTTAAACCACTCTTAAACAATCAGTGGGTCAAAGAAGAAATAGCAAGAGAAATCAGTAAATATCTCGAGAAGAATGAAAATGAGAACATAGCATATCAAAACTGATGGGACACAGCCAAGGCAGTGCTGAGAGGGAAATTTATAGCCCCAAACACCTGTATTAAGAAGGAAGAAAGAGCTAAAACCAAAGACCTAACTACACACCTGAAGGAAATAGAAAAAGAACAGGAAACTAATCCCAAAGCAAGCAGAAGGACAAGAAAGATCAGAACAGAAATAAATGAAATGGAGAAAAAAAAATAGAATCAACAAAAACAAAAGTCGATTCTTTGAGATAAATAAAATTGACAAACCCTTAGCTAGACTGAAAAAGAAAAAAAGAGAGAAGATGCAAATAAATAGAATCAGAAATGAGAAACGGAACCTCTTTACTGACACCACAGAAATGAAAGGATCATGAGAGGATACTATGAACAACTGTATGGCAACAAATTAGAAAACTGAGATGAAATGGACAAATTCCTAGAAATGGAAGAGCAACCTACACTGACTCTAGAAGAAATAGAAGACCTCAACAGACCAATTATAAGTAAACAGATTGAATCAGTCATCAAAAACCTCCCAACAAAGAAATCCCAGGATCAGATGGTTTCACAGGTGAATTTTACTAATGATTCCAAGAAGAATTAATACTAATCCTGCTCAAACTCTTCCAAAAAACTGACAGTGAGGGAACACTACCTAACACATTTGTGCCGGTTTGAGTGTATTGTGTCCCCCAAATGCCATTATCTTTGTGGTCTTGTGTGGGGCATGCGTTTTGGTGATGGTTGGATTTGCTTGGAATGTGCCCCACCCAGCTGTGGGCAATGATTCTGATGAGATGTTCTCATGGAGGCGTGGCCCCGCCCATTCAGGGTGGGCCCTTATCAGTGGAGCTATATAAATGAGCTGACTCGGGGGGAAGAAAGAGAGTGCAGCTGGGAGTGATGTTTTGAAGAGAAGCAAGCTTGCTAGAAAGGAATGTCCTGGGAGAAAGCCGTTTTGAGGCCGGAGCTTTGGAGCAGACGCCAGCTGCCTTCCTAGCTAACAGAGGTTTTCCAGACACCACTGGCCATCCTCCGGTGAAGGTACCCAATTGCTGAGGTGTTACCTTGGATGCTTTATGGCCTTAAGACTGTAACTGTGTAGTGAAATAAACCCCCGTTTTATAAAAGCCTGTCCATCTCTGGTGTTTTGCATTCTGCAGCATTAGCAAACTAGAACAGATTTTGGTACCAGAGAAGTGGGGTGCTTTTGCTGCTGAGTTTGCAAATACCAAACATGTTGGAACGGCTTTTTAAATGGATAAAGGGGAGTTTCTGGAAGAGTTGTGAGGAGCTTGATAGAAAAGGCCAAAACTGCTTTAAAGAGACTGTTTGTGGAAATATGGACTCTAAAGATACTTCTGATGAGGACTTGAGCAGAAATGATGAATGTGTTGTAAACTGGAAGAAAGGCGATCCTTGTTCTAAAGTGGCAGAGAATTTGGCAAAATTGAGTCCTGGTGTCAGATGGAAGGAACAATCTGGAAGCAACAACCTGGAATACTTAGCTGAGGAGATCTCCAGACTACGTGTGGAGGACATATCCTGGCTTCTCCTTGCAGCTTATAGTAAAATGCGAGCAGAGAGAGATAAACTTAGAACTGAACTCTTGGGTTCAAAGAAACCAGAAGTTGATGGCTTGGAAAATTACAGGCTTCCAGGGGGTGGAATCCCAGAAGCTACAGCCCAACATGAGGATGTAACTAAACATGGAACCCAGCCGCCATTTCAGTACAAGCCAAGATTGGAAAAGGAGTTAAGCAGAAAGGATTTGTGGAAAGTCCTATTGTCTGATGGCTTTGACCCCTGCATGCTTCATGCAAAGCCAACAGAATTTTTGCGAGATCTTTATAGACGGAGCCATTGCCGGTCTGGACTGGAGGAGACAGACAAGGAAAAAATTAAAGGAAAAATCTCTTCAAAGACAGAGCCATGGAGGTTGAGGTCTGGAGTCAGGAGGTCTCGGGCTGGGAGAGCGGAGCAGCCCACATGCATGGAAAGGGTGAGTTTGCCCTGGAGGTCGAGGGCGGGCTTTCTGCCTCGATGCTCTGGAAGAGTTTTGCCACCTCAGGTCCCAAAGAGGGTGGAGCACATTTCCAGGGAATTGAGGAGAGCCTGGCTGCCACCACACTGTTCTGAAGGGGTTGAGCATGTGCCCCGGAGATGGAAGGGAATCCGGGAGCTGCCCCGAGGTTTGAGGAGGGTGGGGCCGAGAAGGTGGTCTCCCCAATGTGTGGATATGTTGGAGTACTCACCCAAGCGTTTGGAGAGGAACGGGCTGCCGAAAAGGCCCTTAGGAAGGGTTATACTCCCACTCTCTCAAGCCCCAAGGATGCAATGTTGTTCTGTAAATGACTCTCAGACTTTGAAATCTAATGGAGTTTGTCCTGCAGGTTTTAGGAACTGTTTTGGTCCTGTTAACCCTGTTTTCCTTACTCTTTCTCCTTATGGCAATGGAAATGTTTATCCTATGAATGTCCCTCCTTTGTATATTGGAAGCATATAACTTGTTCTAAGTCCACAGATCCAAGCTAAAGGAAAAGTATGCCTTAGGACTGACCATGCCTGTATTTGATTTTGATGGGATTTTGTACTTAACTATTGTTACTGAAATGATTTAAGTTTCTGTGGTATTGTGGAATGAATGTATTTTGTATTTGGAAAGATAATGTCATTTTGGGGTCCAGGGGGTGGAATGTGCCGGTTTGAATGTATTGTGTCCCCCAAATGCCATTATCTTTGTGTTCTTGTGGGACAGACGTTTTGGTGCTGGTTAGATTGCTTGGAATGTGCCCCACCCAGCTGTGGGTGGTGACTTCGGTGGGATACTCCCATGGAGGTGTGACCCCACCCATTCAGGGTGGGCCTTGATCAGTGGAGCCATATAAAACATGCTGACTCAAAGAGACTGGATGGAGTGCAGCTGTGAGTGACATTTTGAAGAGGAGCAAGCTTGCTAGAGACGAACGTCCTGGGAGAAAGCCATTTTGAAACCAGAACTTTGGAGCAGACGCCAGCCACGTGCCTTCCCAACTAACAGAGGTTTTCCGGACGCCATTGACCATCCTCCAGTGAAGGTACCCGATTAATGATGTGTTACTTTGGATACTTTATGGCCTTAAGACTGTAACTGTATAGCCCAATAAACCCCCTTTTTATAAAAGCCAATCCATCTCTGGTGTTTTGCATTCCGCAGCATTAGCAAACTAGAACATCATTCTATGAAGCCAAATTTACCTTAATACCAAAGCCAGATAAATATATTACAACAAAAGAAAATTACAGACACATTTCTCTAATGAATATTGATGCAAACATCCTCAACAAAATACTTGCAGATTGAATCCAACAACACATCAAAGGAGTTATATACCATGATCAAGTAGTTTTATCACAGGCACGCAAGAGTGATTCAACACAAGAAAATCAATTACTGTAACAGACTATATTAACAAATCAAAGGGGAGAAACCACATGATCATCTTGATTGATGTAGAAAAGGCATTTGACAAATTCTGCATCTTTTCTTAATAAAATACTTTGAAAGACAGGAATAGAAGGAAGTTTGCTTGATATGATTAATGGCATATATGAAAAACCCACAGCTAACATTGCAGTCAATGGTGAGAGACTGAAAGCTTTCTCTCTAAGATATGGAACAAGACAAGGATGCCCACTGCCACCTCTGTTATTCAAAATTGTGCCAGAAGTTCTAGCTAGAGCAGTTAGGCAAGAAAAAGAAATAAAGGGTATTCAAATCGGAAAAGAAGTAAAACTTTCACTATTTGCAGATGACATAATCCTATATATAGAAAGTCCTGAAAAATCTACAACAAAGCTACTAGAGCTAATAAACAAATTCAGCAATGTGGCAGGATACAAGATCAACATGCAAAAATCAGTAATGTCTCCATGCACTAGTAATGAGCAATATGAGGAAACAAATCAGGGAAAAAATTCCATTTACAATAGCAACTAAAATAATCAAATATCTAGGATGAATTTAACCAAGGATGTAAAGGATTTGTACACAGAAAGCTACAAAACATTGATTAAAGAAATAAAAGAAGACCTAAATAGATGGAAGGACATTCCTTGTTCGTGGACTGGAAGATTAAATATCATTAAGATGTCAATTCTACCCAAATTGATTTATAGATTCAATGCAGTACCAATCAAAATTTCAATGGCCTACTTTTCAGAATTGGAAAAGCCAAATATTAAATTTATTTGGAAGGGTAAGGGGCCCCAAATAGCCAAAAACATCTTGAAAAAGAAGAACAAGATTGGAGGACTCACACTTCCTGATTTTAAAGCATATTATAAAGCTAAAGGAACAGTGGTCAAAACAGTATGCCACTGGCATAAAGATAGATAAACTGACCTATTACGAACTGAGAGTTCATAATAGGCCCTCACCTCTATAGCCGGTTGGTATTTCAGAAGGCTGCCAGGTCCAGCCAACTGTGTAAGAAAAGGGTTAAGTTTAGCTTTCACATAAAGGTGACATGGAATAGGGGAAATGAAGGCTAAACACAACTAGCACAAACTGACTCTACGATTAGAGGGAAAGAAAAAGCCTCTGACATAAGCCTAAGGTTAATGCCAGTAACAACCAAGGTCACTAAGATGTGAAAAAATATGAGGTGTAATCAAAGGCGGGTTAGTCAGCTCTCTCGGATAAACTGTAACCTCTGGAGTATCCAGCCAATGGGGAATCAGGGGAGGACTTGCATGTTAGGCTTAGGAAATAAATTGTGTTGCTTCCTTTGTCCGGGGAGCCGACCATTTCATTTCCTTTTGGTCATGCGCCCACTCTTGCAAGAACGAAAATAAATTTCTTTTCTCCTCCACAATTGGGTGAGCCTTTGTTTTCTTCCAGGTACAACTCTGTTTCTAATAAAGTGGGGCTCATTTGGAATCTGAAGCATCAAGGGGAACCCCCTGGGATGGAAGAAGGGAAGGTGCACCCCGCTGTTTAAGCGGTCTTGGACTCTTATCATTGGGGGCCTGCCTCTGACTGCTGGTGAGACCTGCGATCAGATGCTTAGGCCTGCCAATTGTGGACAAGAAAAGGGGAAGGAAAAATGCGCGTCATAGTGCCCAAGCAACTCTATGCATAGACCAAGGTAAGAAAATAAAAAGGACTATTAAGTATTGCCTTGGTGGTCAGGACATTCTGACGAGTCTGAGGCTAATTCTAAGGGAAAGACGCCCAGACAAGACTCAGAATGGGGAATAGAGGCAGTTGGTCAGCCGGGGAGAAAGGGAAGGGGGTACCTGTAGGGTCCCCCAGGGACATTCCCCTGAATAGTCCATTGGAGAGAATGTTGAAACATTGAGCCGATAGTGATCGGACCAAGGAAAAAGATAAAAAGAAAATGATCAAATATTGTTACATTTGGGGAAAAAAAAAAAAAAAGAAAGCATTTTGTTGCCCGATGTATTCTGGCCAAATTATGGGGCAGACAAGGATTGACTCTGTTCTGACCTTGTACTTTATGTTGATAAAAAGAAACCTTTTTCTAAAGAGGAATCTGACTATGCCATGTGCTGATTGCAGGGAAAAGAGACCAGTTTTTACCCCATGAAAGTTAAAACCCCAGAGCCAGAGAGTAAATCTTTAGAAACTAAACCCTGGGATCCTTTATTAAAAATCTCTCTTCCCACTTTCTGTAACCACAGAGGGGAAAGGAAAATCTGTCCATGTAACCATAGGACAGAAAAAGGTGGAGGGAAGGATACAGAAAAGCAATGACAAAATGATGGTAAGATAAGTTAAATAGAAACAAATACAAAAAGCTGAAATTGTATTGAGGATATTTCATAAATTATCATGATGTGAATCTTGGATTTTTTTATTTTTTCCTTTGACTATACTTACTATGCTTATTAGTAAAATTTTCTATCTTACATCTTCTAAAAATAAAAATAATAATAAAAAAAAAAATCTCTCTTCCCTATGTTCCCCTCCCCGTCCAGGGCAGGAACTGCTAAACCCTGAGAGTCCAGCAGAACCCACCCAAGACCCTGGGGAGCCAGAAAGCCAATCAGTGCCAACCGCTCCACCAGACACAACCCACCAACTGTGAAGGAAGGAATTGGCACAATGTAAAAAAAGAAAAAAAAAGGATATACAAAATTTTCTGTTTCCAAAAACTCCTGAGGAGAGAAGAGTAGGGAATGGAACCCCACTAAGCCCCTATACCCTTTAAGAGGAAACACTCAGGAATAAACCCTGATAACCCTGTGGCCCAGGGAATGTTAAAGATCAGTTATGTGAAGGGGTCTTGGCCTGATATTCAGAAAAAGATCCAAAAAATGAATGGATGGCTAGATAGGCCATTGAAGGAGTTATTAAGAGAGTCTCAGAAAGTGTTTGTAAGAAGGGAGGAGAAAAAGCAGAAGCAGAAAGCCAAGGTCGTGATAAGCGCAGTTGACCACATGGTCAAGGAAAGATGAGGGATGAAGCAGGGAGGAGGCAAACAGAGGCGAGATAAAGAAGTAGTTGGAGCCAGTTGGAAAGAAGGGATGAGAGCACAAAACTTCGTAGGGTGCTATCACTGTGGGAAACCTGCTCATTTCAAAAGGAAATGCCCGAGTTTAAAGAAAGAAGGGGGGGCTGGGGAGGTTTCTGGGACTGGTGGGGTGCTGTGGATTGTGGGTGGACTCTTGTGCGTCTCAAGCTAGGGGGCTGTACCGGGGACTGCTGGAAGAGGAGCCTGGCGGATTGGAGTGGAGGGAGGGGAGATGGAGGCCTTGGGGGGGGGGCTCGGACAAGTGCTGGTGCAGGCTCCTGTTCTGTCTCTCCCCTCCCTCAAAGGGCCTTTCCGCCTGTTTGATACAGTGGATACAAGAACAGCCTTAGGGGTACTAACATTTATATTTATGGTGCACATCCCTACAGGCCATCTTTTCTATTGCCCAGGCCTAGAATATTGTCCCTCACTCTCATTTTCTCCCTCTAACTCAACATTAGGAACCCAGCTGAAAAGTCATGCCTTCCATGAAGCAGTCCCCAAAGTGCCCACACAATTTCTCTTGCTCTTTGGTCACCAGAGGATGTTACATGTGATCTTGCTGGTAGTACTCTGTTGTACATAGCTGCGCCTGATTCCTCCAGATTTTTATATTGTCTTTAGGGATAATATCCCTATTTTAATTTAGTGACAGGCACAGGCACTGTGATGGGCAAAAGGAATACAAAGATGAACAATGCATTATCTCCAACCAGGAGAAGCCCAGAAACTTCAGAGATATGACAGTTTTAAAAATTACTATAGTTTCCTAATTATATCATCTTCTTACTATTTCTTTATTTAATATTTTCCCCTGAATATCTACTCACCAGTGAAATTGCTAGGATTCCAGATACTTTTGCTTTAAGCAGAAAGTCGGAAGTCCAAGATCACATATGTACTTAATAAATCCTTAGGTACATCATCTTTTTGTGGGGTGTGGGGGTGGCGCTAAAAAACAGGAATTTATGGACTCACAGTTTGGAAGGTTAAAAGTCCAAAATCAAGGCACCAGTGTGGCCATGCTTTACTCCCAAAGGCCACAGTATTCTGTTGCTGGCTTACTGCCATCGTCCTTGTGGTTCCTTGGCTTGAATCTTGGCCTTGCATCACATGAGGTTTCTCTCTCCTTGTGTTCGCCCTTCCAGTTGCCACTGAATTCCGGCTTCTGGATACGCTTTTATTATTATTTTTCAACTTTTTATCATAATAACATATATGTATCTCAGGATTTCCCATTCAACCACTTTCAAGTGTACAATTCAGTGGTACTAATCACATTCACAATATTGTGCTACCATCACCAATATCCATTACTCCCAAATTTTCATCACCTCAAACCATAACTCTGTACCCATTAAGCAATAACTCCCCTTTTCCCTATACCTCCCACCCCCTGCATCCCTGGTAAACTATAACCTACTATCTGATTCTATGAAAGTTGCTTATTCTACATATTTCATTTAAGCGAGGACATGACAGTATTTGTGTTTTTTGTGTCTGGCTTATTTCACTCAATATGATGTCTTCAAGGTTCATCCATACTGTGCATGCTTTAGAACTTCATTCCTGTTGAAGGCTGAATAATATCCCACTGTGTGTATATGCCAGTTTTGTTTATCCATTCATCTGTTGATAGATACTTGGGTTGTTTCCGAGGAATTGCCAAAATGATTTCTATAGTGACTGCACAATTTTACAGTGCCACCATCAGTGTATAAGGATTTCTATTTCTCCACATCCTTGCCAACACTTGTTATTTTATGTTGTTGTTTTTTTTAAATAATAGCCATCCTAATGTGTGTGAAGTAATTAAATTATTTTGAAAAGTAAATATATTATCAGGCTCTTAAGGCATCATACCAGGGTTATCGTATCAGTCCTCTCAGCAGAGTCCCAGTCTTTATTTTTCCCTTTTCCAATCTGTGTTTAAGAATTAATACTCATTCATACAATGGAGTGTTAAGTGAAGAGAGAATAATGGTTTTAATATATTTTTTGCTCCTTTATATTTTTATATCTGCTTCTTTAATTATTTTACAACTACTCTATTTGTAGATTACGTGCATGACTTTTTAAAAATAAAACTTAATTAAAAAAAGTATTAATAGTAAATCAGATTAAAATTAACATTCAGCTATTGCCATATCACTCTTCTGATAAAACAACCTGTCTAGATGCCCCTCTTTTCTGGAATCCTGTCTTTCTTAGTTCCTATCTATAAAGTCTAGCCCACACACGGCCTCCTCTGTGTCCATTCCCCATAGTTAGGGCCTCCCATTAGGCCCCCTGTGGCTCCCATGGCCTGAATCATTTCCTACAACTCTTTCCACTTTGCATATATTCTCACATAACCTACTTATTCACATATTTCACATTTCCTTACTTAGATTGAACTCATGTTGAAGGCAACAATTGTGATTATTTAAATAAACATTAACAGAAGGTATTTTCTAATATTTGGGGATTTACTTTCCCTGTAGCAAACTACATTTCAATTCATGTACATAATTTTGTGGCAGAGAATTATGATAGGTTGATCAATATAATATTTCTAAGCATTTAATAGGCCATATAATAAGAAAAGTCTGTGAGGAAAGTGAAATGAGTACATGAATACAAAAAGGAAGAAAAAAATATATAAAATTCCCAAACATAGAAAAAGAGCCTGTCCATATATATTTTTAAAATTAATTATATGTATATAATCATGATAGCATTTAGATTCTATTAATTCAATTAAAAAGGGCATTTTGTTTTAAAATGGCAATGTTTAATATATTGTATGCTATATCCTTGTAAGAATATTCTTACAAGGATATATATTCTTGTAAGAATTTAAAATTTTAATTTTAAACAAAGTCAATTTAAAATCAACCAAGGAAGTACATGATTAGACAATGTCTTTTATGGGGTTTAGAGGGGAAGAAAATGAGAACTGCAGTTTCCCAATAGCCAATGACATAAAACAGTGAAGTAGGAGGATCAAAATTTGCCAATATTTTGACTAAGTAAGATGTAATTGGTGACATGATAGAGAAAAATTTCATTGAAGTATTAAAGCAAAGACTATATTTTAATGTATTGAGGAGTGGATATATTTAAGTTGAGAAAGTACAGCCTCCAAATTTAGAGCACTCATTTTGTATATAAGACATTAGAAAACCTATTGAATGATATTCTTTCTTGAAAGTGAAATGACCTAATATAAATAGGCTTAAATTGCTTTAATTTTTTAAAAACATTATTGCCAAACAGACATGTCATCAAGGTTTTACTTGTTTAAAGAATGGAATCAACAAAGTTCTGAATATAAATTAGGCTTCCATGAAATTGGTGGTTTGACGTTATTGTTTAAAATTCTGATGATACAAACAGGCTTAGCATAATGTATTTTAATTAGGTTTATAGTCTACTAGGAGAGAATTCTACTCACAAAAATCCAGAAAATAACTCTCAACAAAACCTAGTGTTAAGCCCGTCGATTGTCTCAGCTTCATTATCCCAGTTATGATATTACACTATAGTTTTGGAAAATGTTAATGCTAGCAGAAACTGGGGAAAGTGTACAAAAATCTCTATATATTTCTTGCAACGGTATGTGAATCTACAATTATCTCAATCAAAAAAATAATAATTTGATAAGCCATACCCTAGTAGGGTATGTCAAATTCATACTATATTTGTAAATTGCATCTTTTCTCTATACTATTAATAATAGTATTCTTTCCTTGTAAAAGAATAACATTTATCATCAAGTAGATGGATAGGGCTCTGGGTGAATGAGGGTCTTCTCCAGTGTTTGAAATGGGGTTATAGTCAGCCTCTTACTCCATCTATAAACAATGTCAGCTCTACTTGTGTATTAATTCATTCTTTATTACTGAATTTATAATTCAATAATGTAAATAAACCCAGATATATTCAATATGTAGACTACTTTTGTCAATGAAATTCATCAAAATATTATTGAGAACTATGTGCCTAATGCATTGCTACATTCTCTATTAACAAAGTCATCTATTTCAAATGTGGAGAACCTAAAGAAGATAGATGGTTGAGTAAAATCAAAACATGTAATTTCATAATTGTGACTATGTGTACAATGTTTCATTTAATATTCATTTTCTCAATATAATGTAAGCACCATGAAACTTCATATTTATTTTCTATATCCCTCTACCTAGCAGAGAGCCTGGCATTTAATAAGCATTTGATAAATATTTGAGAGTAAATGAATAGAGGAACGAATGCACAATTCTACAAGAGTAGAGAAGGAAAGACTTTTAGTCAACTAAAATTTGACCAGAGCATTGTTTCTGGTACAATTTGAAATGGATCAAGAAATTGCCAGGCATGTAAAGAAGAAAAAGGACATTCTAAAGAGACAGCTTAATATTGCAAAGGTGGGGATCAGAAAAAAGTGAAGAGCAAGACATGTTTGGGAAAAGGAAAAAAAATTATGAAAGTTTATTAAAGTAAATCAGAACTATTTTCTGAAAAACTTTGAATGTCATGCTAAAGAATTTGTTATTTATCCAAGAACCCTGCAGAGTGTAGGCAGAGAATTTAAACCATGAGGCTTTTATTCTAGAAAGACTAAAAAGTCTAAAATAATTTGATGGGGATGAGGCAGAAGCTGGTATGGTTGTCTAGAGAAAGGAGGAATAAGTACACAGTCACTTTTATTTCAATGAACAGCAAATTTACATATAGTTTATGAAGACCAAAAGTTAGAATCTCAGACGTTCATCATGAAACATCGAAGCTTCATATTTTTTCCAACTAAATCTTTCTTTCCTGTACATGCAATCAACTTCTCTCTAGATAAGCCAGCTCATTTAACGTATTTCATTAAACATCTGCTCTAGCCCATGTATCTTTTCACATTATTGGAACAGTATTCTCTATGCCAAAATATCACATTATAAGAGCACAATTTAATTTGGAGCTGCTCATTATTGTTGTATCTCCCTTCGGCTTTGTCTTCCTCCCAGGACTGGACTCCATGAATGCAGGTTGGAGTATTTGCTGAAGCGATTAAGATGCACTTAATCGGTGCTGTCAACTCTCCTCAGCAGTAAAAAACTAGCTCATTGTACTTCCTGGCTACCACATATGGTATCTCTATGGAAGAACTATTGTTTTTTCCAAAATATTTTCAATGGTAGGCTATGATCTCATCCTCCTCTTAATTTAAAATGCTGCATCATAACAAAATCAATCCTCAGTTCACCAGTACCAAACCCACTATTTACCTCACATGAAAGTAATACTGATTGCATGTTGAATTATTTATGGAAAGCAAAGTTAAAAATATTTATCCCACAGAATGAGATGCTAATTAAGTTGGAAATGGAACTTTGATCTAGCAAGTGTTTTTATATTTTATAATAATTTGAGTCAAATGACTCGAGTGATGCTAATGTGATTCAGATATTTTTCAAGACCTTAAAATCTTAGCCTAATTTATCAATAAAATATGGAATAACACCAAAATGTGTATAGCCCATTCTTTGTGATTATCATAATTAAGCAAAGAGCTGTGAAACTAATAAAAAATAGGGTTATTTCTAAAACCAAATGCATCAAGGCATCTGTATGGTAAATTTATCTCTTCACTGTTCTCAAAGATATCTTTACCAAATTCCATAAAAGAACATTCACATACACTCATAATTTGGTTTATAGTATAAAATAATGTAATATAATATACCACAGCATAGTATAGTATGATATCATATAAAATAGTACTGTGGTTAATGTCATTTGTCAACTTGGCTAATTATGACATCCAGATGTTTGGTTAAGCACTGGCCTGCTCATTCATATTAGGGCATTTTGAGATGGGATTTACACCTATAATCAGCTGATTGAATCTCTGATCAATAAAGGAGACTGCCCTCAGCAATGTGGGGAGTCTCTTCAACCAACCACTTGGAGGCCATAACAGCCAGACTGAGGATTTCAGAGATCAGATGAGGAATTTGGACTCAACTTTAGAACTAGTTCTTGCCAGAATTTCCACTAGCCAGCTTTCCCTTGGGAATTCAGATTAAGGACTTCAGCCTCACCTTTACTGTGTCTATGCATCTATACTATTGGTTCTGTTTCTCTGGAGAACCCTATTAATCCATATGCTGTGGTGTGGTGTGGTACTGTATGGTATGGTCCCAGGAGATGCCCAGCAGCCAGTACGGTGAAAGTGGCTGGGTTTTGTGTTCCTTTAATGCCTATTTCCAGGACAGCAGCTCTCCTTTTATCTGGTTCTGTTTAGAAAAAGAACTTCAGGTTTTTAAAACAAATAAACAAAATTAAAATCTATTGCTGGAAAGGAGAATTTCAAGAAAGCATATGTTATAGATCTAGCTGTACAGTAGTCTCAATCTACTTTGGAAGGTGAAGCTGGGATATTTACATCCATGGAAGAATATAAATGGATACTGCTGCCCAAACTGTTCAGAAGTCGGAGGAATTTATTCCAACTGAGGGAGCAATTTTCATGGGAAAATGTGGAAACTGAGTAGAATGTCTGAATAAACAGCAGCATTTGAACAGGATTGGGCCAGGAATCTATTCCTGGCTGTGAAAGCACATGGAGTAATATTCAGAATTTAAAAATGTAAGAGGTAAATTTCAGGGATGAGTAAAGGGATTTTTTTTTCCTGGATCACTGTCAAAAAGACTAGAAAATAATGTGGAAAGAGAGAATAATATCTGCTTATATGGGTCCTTTTTGTGGCCAGCCTAGGAGTTTTAACTTCTTATTCCAGACTATGGAGAATCTTTGACGCTTTTTCCATACAGAAATTATTTTAAATATATTGTGACTGAATAATTACTCTGTGGCAGACACTGCAAAATGTTGGGGATAAAAGTGACCAAAAAAGGATTCAGACCCTGCTAACTTGAAGCATATATTCTAGTGAGGATAACAGACATTAATCAATTACTCATCCAAGCAGCTATAAAGTCTGAAGTGTGGCAAATTCTGGAATAGAAAGATATATGGCCCTACAAGAGTGGATAATAGAGGCATTTGGCCCAGTTTGAGTTCAGCAAATGCATTCCTGAGTCAATGATTGAATGGGAATTAAGTAAGTGCAGAAATAGAGAAAGAGTATTTCCACCAAGGAACATCATGTCCTAAGGTCCTGGGCCCACGTGTTAACTTTCTGTTGCTGCTATAATACTAACACCACAGACCTGGTGGCTTAAAACAACCAAATACACCGTCTTTCAGTTCTGTAGGTTGGAAGTCCAACAGAAGTCTTACGGGGCTAAATTCAATGTGCCAGCAGGCTGCCTTCCATTCTGGAGGCCAGAGGGAGAATTCATTTATTTGTTCCTTCCAGTTGTTGGCATATTTCAGTTCATTGTGGTTGTAGGTATGAGGTCCATATTTCTTGCCAGCTGTAAACTGAGAGTCCTTCACAACTTCTAGAAGTAACTACATTCTTTGGCTCTTTTGGCATGTTCCATCTCTGACCCACCCTTCTGTCTCATCTTCTTCCACTTTTAATGGGATTAGTTCCACCCTGATAATCCAAGATAGTCTCTCTATTTTAAAATCAATGGATTAACAACTTTGAATCTACAATCCTAATTTCATTTTCCCATGTAATGGAACACATTTAGAGTTTCAAAGGATTAGGGTGTGGGCATATACAGGAGGCATTATTTTGCCTGCCACAGTCCAGAGGAAACTAAAAGAAGGCCAGCATTGTTGGGGCAGAGAATGAAAAGGAATGCATGCTGTGAGATTCTGTTGGGAAGGTAGGAATGACTGGGATATGTAGTCTTCATAGTTCATTTAAGGAGCTTTGCCTTTATCCTAAACACAATGAAATGTCATTGAAGGAAAAGATTATTTAAGGGAGAAATGTGTGTGTAGATGTGTGTGTGTATGTGTGTGTGTGTGTGTGTGTGTGTGTGTGTGGAGAGTTGTAATGATATGATTCAATTTGCATGTTTTAAAGTTGACTGTTTCTGCATTTTGAGGAGTAGCTTAGAAGGATGGAAGCACCGATGAGGCATCCCAGTTAGGAGGTTACACCTGCAGTTTATGAAAGAGATTATTTTAACATACAAGGGGAGTGATGGTGAAGATTTGAAGAGGTAGATGGATTTGGTGGGAGGTAAAACTGATGGGAATTGTTAAACTCAGAATGCTATGAAGTATATCGTGTACTAGATAGATGTGATAGGATGAAACTAGAGACAGGAAGACTTCTACTAGGAGGGTAATGTGCTAGTGCAGGCTTGTGTAGAGGTGCATACATATTAGTGTGGGGTGAAGGGACAATGTAATACATGGGATTTGTATGAAATATTTCTAACACGTAAATATTTGCAAGTATCTGCAAATATCTTCTAATCATCTTGATAATAAGTAAATGGCTCCCAGATATACTGAACCAGACTGTTGGTGAGAGGAGCTATAAAATTTGTATCTTGAAATAGCTCTAGAGAAGAATCTCAAGCAGTCAGACTGCAACTGATCTACAGACAAGAATTGGAACATGGCTCTTCATCATCTGTTAGAGTTACTAGAAGATAAGAAACATTCAGTAAGTATGACATTACAACACATATTCTAAAAGTAATATTAAAAAGATAAAATATAAACAAATTACAGAAATCAATCCCAAACATTTATGTTTAATATTCACTTCAGGTCTTCAAAATTAAGAATTAATATATTTTAAGATATTTAGCTCTACATTCTGAAACTGCTTATATTTGAACTAGTGAAAAAATCATATGCTCTTACTTTATGGGAAGGTTCTACTTTAAAAAAACATCTGCATTTTTACCCTGTGGTGTATTCCCCTTGGCATAGTATCCAGAATACTATTCACAGAGGAAGTCGTTTCACACTAATTTGAACACCTGGAGCATAATGAGAAATATAAGTACAATTCAAAGGATTCTTTTTAGTGCCCACGAGATTGGTTTGGAAGGAAGGCTTAATTTGTACACTTGGGATGCATCCTATCAGTAAACAAATCACTTCCTGGAAGCCTGCTGCTGGTGAGGCATGAGAAAGTTTCCAAAAGGAGATTTTTAGTTTTCTTCTGTAGGGAATTTAAACAGGAGGAGGTATAGTTTGAAGACATTTCTTTCTACAATTACAGTCATCTTCCTAGCATATAAATCTGATCATATTTTTCTGTATAAAGCCCTTTCTCTCTGCTCTCATGATTCATTCTAAACAGCCAAACATGGTTCATAAAGCCTCTTATTATCAGGCCAATCCTTTTCTTCTAGCCTTATCTTTCACCATGCACTTACCCCCTTTGCCCCTGTAAGGTCCAGCAGTATGGAGTTGCTAGAGAGAGAGACTCAGAGAGAGCAGATACTCAGAGAGAATCACCTCTTACATCTAGTTCCTATGCAGACACAACTCTATTTCCTGAGTGTTCTGCAATTCTATTAGATTGTCAATATCCTTATAATCAAGTAACCTTTTATGATTAAACATCTCTAGTGCATTTCCCCCACCGCCCTCCCCACCCTGCCAATGTTAGTGCGACTATACCAAGATGTTGGCCTGGGAGGGTCTAAATAATAGCTATAGTCCTGGAATTCCATCGAGTTCAGCACCTCCTGGATTTCCATTTTTAATAAGGTACGATTTTTGCCATTGCATTAAGGTAAACAATGATGGGTTTTGCAGACCTCTACTCTGTACTTGCAGTTTCTGCTGTCATCTAATCAAGCACGTTCAGTGAAGAGAGCTTTCCTTTTAATATGCTTAAATTTGAAATGCAGCTAATAGCAACAACTTCTTCTTTCCTCCAAGTATTCTAGATGCTGGATGCAGCAAAACAAACTCCTTCCCTGCAAGAGACATCATGCAGGGTGAGCACAGGTCAGAAGACATGCTCAAAGCTGCTTACCCTGCTGCCCCTGCTGGACACGTGACATATCAACCAGGGACGTCACAGTTGTTCTGCAGCTTTCAAAATGCCCAGCATTCTAGGTCACAAGTAGGTGGGGTCAGTAAGACATGTGGGAAATTGTACTTTAGTTATACAAGAAATATTTTCTATAAATGGGCTGAACAGTTCTGTTACAGAGTTTATGGAGGGTAGTATGAACATTCTTGCTACAGGGGTTTTATTTTAGTTTTTAGGAACGCATTTTTCATTCTGCAGTAAATCCTTATTGAAATAATAAGCTAAAAAATCTAGGTACTGCATTTTAATTATTCAAAAATTCGATGGTTAAATTATAATTTGCACAAAATATTCATTGACATTTTACTTCTCTTATTGGAGCTATAGACATATCACAGACAACACGAAAATCAGAGGGCATAAATCTGTTGAATAAGTGTCAATATTCACTCCAAAATTCAATTATAATTTAGAAGACTATGCTCAAAAACACTGGAAACACATTTAACTGCAAAAGCTGTTTACCCATCATTCTGAAGAACCTGACTTTTCATTTAGCACGAATGACAGTTTTTCTTTTGTACAAATATAAATGGAGTGATAGTTTTTAATGTACTAGCACAATTAGCAGAAGAACTATCTAAACATTTGAATTATGCTTGATTTATATCAGTGTCAACCGATGTTCCAATTAGAAAATCAGTTTATCTCCAATTGTGTTCTATTTTTCTATATAATCATGGAAGCAAATAAAGCTTGTGGAAGCCCATTCCAACAGAGGTAAAACACCTGACATAATTATAAATGCTTTGGTGAATTCATTTAAAATTTCAACACTGAAGAAAAATTCATTTGTGACACAAATCCAGATTATAGGAGAACATAATATTGTGGTTAAAAATGCCCTTAATTAAGAACCCTTTTAAGAGAAATGTATTTGGAAATTGGTTGTGGAGTCACATAATTCAGAACGCTATCAAATAAGCTATGGCACTTTATAAATCAAAATAGAAGCTATAATCTAAATTACTAATGTTTAGAGAACCTAAGACGGTGGCTAGGTGAGACAGGGCAAAAAAACACCTCCATGAAAAATACTAGATAAAAACCAGAAAGTGACCCAGAACACCAGTTCCAGTGATGCGCCAGCTGGACAAGGTCTGCTAAAAACACAGGGACTGTGCACTTGGTGAAACCAGGAGTCTGCATTCTGAAACAAGTGAGTAAGCTGGCTGAAAGTCCCTCGGCCATGCTGCGATGTGGGGAAACCGGAGGTTGGTGTTTGGAGATGGACTAGTTCTTTTTAAAAAAAAACAAAACCCAGGAGCGGCTGCAGTTACAATGGTGAGAACCACGCAGTGAAGCATGGCAGGAGTGGGCTGTGCCAACCTCTCGGTGTCTGATGTGGAGGATACTCCACTGCTGATTCCCTCAGGGCCAGGGGGGCAGAGGGGAGAGCCAAAAGGAGGAAGAAACCACACTGCTTGCAGCCAGCTCCACGGCACACTCGAGATACTCCTCCCCAGGGCTGGACCCACAGCCCAGAGCAGCACCAGGAAACCCAGTCTGATGGGGAGTGTATCCCACGGCACCGCACACACACCACAATATTGGCCGTGGACAGTGGCCTTGGGTGTACACACAGCTAGCTGTCCCGGACCTGGGAAGGTGGAGCTGTGCAAAAAGTGGGGGGGGGAGGTGAGACACCCCATTCAGCCATCTTTGCATCAGGCTGGGAGTGCCCCTGCATGGCCCGGTGGCCCGGGGCTTCCCTTGAGGGATGGTGCATACTTGTGACGTAGCACAGCCTTCCCTCAGCAGAGGTCCTGGAAGATCACAGCTGAGAAGAGGGGCCCGCTCAGAAATCCCAGGGACCCTATGTCAATGCCGGGGACTTGTGGGTCAGTGGTAGAGACAATCTGGGGCAAAACTGAAATGAAGGCTTAGACCCTTGCAACAGCCTTGAATCTCCAGGAACACCTGGGAGGTTTGATTATTAAAGCTCCCCTGCCTTCCTAACCACCCAGACACACGCCCCACATTCAGGGCAGACAGCACCAACAACCCACCCAAACTGGGTGCACCAATTGAACCCCACAAGAATCATTTCCCCACACACCACAAAGACAAAGTTGAGGAGAACTGACTTGAGGGGAATAGGTGACTCGCAGACACCATCTACTGGTTAGTTAGAGAAAGTGTACACCACCAAGTTGTAGATCTCAAAAATTAGATTGGTATTTTTTATAACTTGAAAGAACCCTGTCAAGCAAAGCAAATGCCAAGAGGCCAAAAACAACAGAAAATCTTAAAGCATATGATAAAACCAGACAATATGGAGAACCCAATCCCAAACACCCAAATCAAAAGATCAGAAGAGACACAGTACTTGGCACAATTAATCAAAGAACTACAATCAAAGAATGAGAGCATGACACAGGATATAAAGGACATGGAGAAGAACATGGCACAGGATATAAAGGACATGAAGAAGACCCTAGAAGAGCATAAAGAAGAAATTGCAAGAGTAAATAAAAAAATAGAAGATCTTATGGAAATAAAAGAAACTGTTGGCCAAATTAAAAAGACTCTGGATACTCATGATACAAGATTAGAGGAACTTGAACAACGACTCAGTGTCCTAGAGGACACAGAACAGAAAATGAAAGAACAAAAGAAAGAATGGAGAAAAAAATTGAAAAAATCAAAATGTATCTCAGGGATATGATAGATAAAATAAAACGTCCAAATTTAAGACTCATTGGTGTCCCAGAAGGGGAAGAGAAGGGTAAAGGTCTAGAAAGAGTATTCAAAGAAATTGTTGGGGAAAACTTCCCAAACCTTCTACACAATATAAATATACAAAGCATAAATGCCCAGCGAACTCCAAATAGAATAAATCCAAATAAACCCACTCCAAGACATATTCTGATCAGACTGTCAAATACTGAAGAGAAGGAGCAAGTTCTGAAAGCAGCAAGAGAAAAACAATTCACCACATACAAAGGAAACAACATAAGCCTAAGCAGTGACTACTCAGCGGCCACCATGGAGGTGAGAAGGCAGTTGGCATGACATATTTAAAATTCTGAGAGAGAAAAATTTCCAACCAAGAATACTTTATCCAGCAAAACTCTCCTTCAAATTTGAGGGAGAGCTTAAATTTTTCACAGACAAACAAATGCTGAGAGATTTTGCCAATTAAAGACCTGCCCTACTTCAGATACTAAAGGGAGCCCTACTGTCCGAACAGAGAAACAAAGAAAGGAGAGAGAGACAGAGAGCATTTTAACAGACATACATAATACCTTACATCCCAAATCACCAGGATACACATTTTTCTCTAGTGATCATGGATCTTTCTCCAGAATAGACCATATGCTGGGACATAAAACAAGCCTCAAGAAACTTAAAAAACAAAACAAAACAAAACAATTGAATATGTTCAAAGCACATTCTCTGACCACAATGGAATATAAATAGAAGTCAATAATTTTTGATTTGTAACTCCATTATTTACTTCCTACAGGATATAAAATACATAAACTCTAATGACAAACCAGTGGTTTTGGACTCAATGTAAAATATGTAATTTTTGACAAGAACTATATAAAGGTGGGTGAATGGAGGAGTATAGGAACATAGTTTATGGGTCCTATTGAAGTTAAGTTGGTATCAAAGAAAAACAAGATTGTTATGGATTTAGGAGGTTAAATTTAAGCCCCACAGTAAAGACAAAGAAATTATCAGAGAATATGACCATAGAGATGAAAAGTAGAGTATGGGTTATGAGAAGTGGGGGAAGGGGCAATGGGGAGTTAAGAAATGAGTGTAAGGTTGCTGTTTGAGGTGAAGGGAA
Organism: Choloepus didactylus; assembly: GCF_015220235.1. NCBI lineage: Eukaryota > Metazoa > Chordata > Mammalia > Pilosa > Megalonychidae > Choloepus > Choloepus didactylus. Next base: position 694,415 of record NC_051315.1, read on the forward strand.
ATTTCTAGTAATGGATGGTGGGAAGGTGATAGCATTACAACATTCTAAATGTAATTAATCCCTCTAATGGAATGCTAGGGAGGGGTTGGAATGGAAAGATTTAGGCTGTATATATGTTTCCACAATTGAAAAAAAAAAAAAGTCTAAATAGATGACAATTGAATGCCAAGGATGATCCTGGATGGGATCTGAGGATGGAGGACAGGAGGGTCGAAGGGAAACAGTTGGCAATAAGAAAAAAAAAAAAAGGAAATATAGAATGTAAGCTTTGTATCAATGTTGAATTTCTTGAACTTCTTAGCTGTGCTTAATGGGATTGCATAAAAGAATGTTCTTGTTCATGGGAATTGTATATTTGAATTATAGTGTTTGTTCAAGGATGTGTGCAGCTTGCTCTCATATGTTCAGAAGACAGAGCAATAGATGATGGATGATAGGGAGGGAGGGAGGGAGGGAAAGAAAGAAATGGCAGTGTGACAGGTTGTTAAAGGTGGATCCGGGTATCAGGGGAGGGGATTCATGGTATGCTAGAGTTCTGTGTATGGGGTTTGTATTGTTTTTGCAACTGTTCCTATAACTTTGAATTTATTTCAAAATAAAATTTAAAAAAATTACTAATGTTTTTAATTTGCAAAAAGTACAGGAAATAAAACATTTGATTATGACACTTATGTTAAAACAAAAACAGATGTTATGTAACTATAGATTTACTCTTTACTGACCATCCACCACCAGCTGTACTTTGGAACTGTTTGACCTTTGAAGAGCTACTTTGTCAATCAATCTAGTTATCCTACAATGATATTGAACTGATTTGTAAACAAATACTCTAATTTTAGTTGCATTTGTTTCAAAAAATCAGTTGAAATATTTAAATCAAATACTCACTATAGAATCAAACAAGTCTGTGAAGTTAACAATAAATTATAACTTTTTAAAATGGAGTTTACAACATGATGCTATTGAAATGTATGCCTACAAGAGCAAAGAAGGAATTGAATAAATTAAATCATGAGGGCTCAAACATTGTTCAAAATATAATTTTTATATCCCACAAATGATTTTTGGAGTGTCTATTTGTGGGGAATTGCTTTTGCTTGAACTAATACTTCTTCGTGTATAATCATGCATTTCACCCATTAAAATTATACAATTCAATGGTTTTTCGTCTATTCACAGAGTTGTGCTATCATCATGACAATCAGTTTAAAACATTTTCATCACCCCAAAAAAGAGACACTGTGCCCTTTAGCTTTTAACCCCCCAATAATCTAATTCCCTGGGCCTATGCAATCACTAAACTACTTTCTACGACTACATATTTGTCTATTATGCACATTTCATATAATTCGAATCATATAATATGTGGTCTTTAGTGACTAGCTTCTTTCCTCTAACATAGTGTTTCAAGATTCCTTCATGTTGCACTATGTATCAGCACTTCATTCATTTTTATGGCTGGATAATATTCTTTGGTATATCTATACCACATTTTTTATATTCATTCATCATTTGATAGACATGTGGGTTGCTTCTACCTTTAGTTATCATTAATAATGCTGCTATAAACATTCATGTACAAGTTTTTGTCTGGATATATTTTTATTTTCTTGGGTAGGTACCTGGGAGTGGAATCGCTGGGTCAAGGGGAAACTCTGTTTAAAATTTTGAGGAATTGCCATAATGTTTTCAGAAGTAGCTGTACCATTTTTATATTCCCACCAGCAATTTATGACAGTTCCAATTTCTCTACATCCTTAGCAACACTTGCTATTGTGTATCTATTTTATTATATTGTATATATTCTTTAGAGAAATGTCTGTTCAGATTGGAACCCATTTTTAAACTCGAGTTATTTTACCTTTTGTTATTAAGTTGTAAGTGCTCTTTGTATATTCTAGACACAAGTCCCTTATCATATATATGATTTGAAAATATTTTCTCTCCTTCAGTAAGTTGTCTTTTTACTTTTTTGATAGTGTCCTTGAAGCACAGTAGCTTTGTGCTTCAAGAAAGTCCAGTTTATATTTTCTTTTTGGTGATTGTACTTCTGGTGTCATATCTAAGAAACAATTAGCAAATCCAATATCATGAAGACTTACACCTATGTTGTCTTCTAATATTGTTGTAGTTTTAACTCTTTTATTTAGGTCTTATATTCATTTTTGCATATGTCATGAGGTAGTGGTCTAACTTCATTCTTGTACATATGGATTCTAGTTGTATTAGCACCATTTGTAGAAAATACTATCCTTTTTCAATTGAATTGTCTTGGAACTCTTGTCTAAAAGCATTTGGCCAAAAATGTGAGGGTTTAATCTTGATTCTTAATTCCATTCCATTTATCAATCTGTCTATTCTTACTCCAGTACCAGGCTGTTTTGATTATTCTTGCGTTGTAGTGAATTTTGAAATTGGGAAGTATGAATCCTCCACCTTTATTTTGTGTAACCAATATTCTTTTTTTTCACTTTATTTATCAAACAAAAATTCTTATTTCCTTAAGCCTGAATTTCAAAATCAAGTGTCAAGAGGACTGTGTACTCTCAGAGGCTGGAAGGGAGATTCTGTTCCTTACCACTGCCAGCTTCTGGTGGCTGTACATAGACCTTGGCTTCTTACTACAATCTCTGCTTTTGTCTTCACATGTCTTTATTCTCCTCTCTGTGTGTCTCTCTTCTGTGTTTCTCTCATAGGAAAAACTGATGTTGAATTTAGGATTCATCTAGAAAATCCAGGATGATCTAATTTTGATATCCTTAATTACATTTGGAAAGACCCTTTCCCCAAAGGAGGTCACATTCACAAGTTCCAGAAATTAGGGTATGAACATATCATTTGTTCCAGAAATTAGCATAGGAACATATCATTTGGGGAGCCACCATTCAACCCAGTATGGGGAGTAATGCCATCTAACCAACATTATTATTAACCCTTCTGATCCAAGAATATGTAATGTATTTCCATTCACTCATATATTCTTTAATTTCTTTCAGTAATGCTTTATAGTTGTCAGAGTGTAAGTTTTGTACTTCTGTTAAAATTTTTGCTTAGTATTTTATTCATTTTGAGCCTGCTGTAAATGGAATTGCTTTCTTAATTTAATTTTTTGATTGTTCATTGAAATTGTGTAGAAATGAACTTGGACTTTTGGATATTAATCTTATATATTGCAACCTTGTTGAACTCTCTTATTAGTTCTAATAGTTTTTGGTAAGTTTCTTAGTTTTTCTACATACAAGGTCTTGCCATCTTTGAATAGATAGTTTAGTTCTTCCTTTCCAATCTGGCAGCCTTTATTTTATATTCTTGCCTAATTGCCCTGACTAGATCCTCCAGTAAACATTGAATAGACATGGTGAGAGAAGATAGATAACTTTGTTTTGTTCTTGATCTTGTCAATTTTATCTTTCCAAATAACCAACTTCTGATTTTGTTGATTTTCTCTATTGGATTTTCTATTCTCTACTACATTATTTTCCACTCTAATCTTTATTACTTCCTTCTACTTGCTTGATTTAGGTTTATTTTACTGTTCTTTTTCTAGTGTTTCAAAGTAGAAGTTTAGGTTAATGATTTGAGATCATTCTTCTTTTTAAATATAGGCATATATAACTATTAATTTCCCTCTAAGTTCTGTTTAAGCTTTATCACATAGGTGTAGGTATGCTGTGATTTTCATTCACCTCAAAGTAGTTTTTAATTTTTCTCGTTATTTTCTTTGATCCATTGATAATTTAGGAATGTGTTGTTTAATTTCCACATATTTGTTCACTAAGTCTATTCTTCACTATCAGTCCACTGATGGTCTCTAGTAAATTTTTCATTTTAGTACATTCAACTACAGAATTTCCATTTGATTCTTTTTTTGTTTCTAATTTCTATGTCTTTATTGATACTGTCCTAAGCACAGCTTCTGTTAGTTATGTGAACATATTTATAATGGCTACTTTGAAATATTTGTCTGTTAAATCCAGCTTCTGGTCCCTATCAAGGACAGTATCTGTTCTCTTTTCTTTCTTCTTATGTGGGTCACACTTTCCTTTTCCTTTGCACATCTTATAATTTTTTTTTGTTGTTGTCGGAAACTGGACATTTTAGATAATATATTGTCACAAATCTAGAAACTCTTTTCAAACCTTCCATAGGGTTTTTTGTGTATTACCTGTGTATTTGTTTGTGTACTTGTCTATTTCTTTAGTGACTGGCTGGACTATTTTAGTGAAGTATATTTCCCAGCCCCTGATCTTGCTTCTCAGAGGGGCATGGGCACGCTCACCTTGGGATGCCAGAATTTTTAACAGGGCTCTCTTTGTCTCTTTCCCTGATCACACCCAGCAGGCAAACTCCACTAACTGACAGCTGATCGCTCTATTGTTTTCGACAATGTCCTGAAGCATAAATTACTTCACAGACTGACACAGTTATATTCTAACTTCTTTCCAAGGGTAGTTTTTGAGGTCAGGGTTTGAAATTTGATCTGACTGTAGGAGAGCCTTTCTTAGCTGTCTGTTTCCCTGGTTCATTCTGATAACTAGCTGGCCTATGGTTTAGCTAAGCCACCACCTACCTCTTAATTGCTTTACAAAAAAAAAACAAAAACAAAAACAAAAAAAACACCCTTGTTTCTGAGAGTGTCCTTCTGTTTTAACTGTCCTACACTGTGCTTCAAATTGGAGAGACCTACAGAGCTTTCTGATTTATGGTCTGCTCCTCCCTCTGGAGCTATGGATCCTGAGATGAAGGTGGGAATAGTGGCCTGTTTCTCTCCGAGTGACACTTCTGCTTTAGAAGCAGAGCTCTGGATCTTGGCAGAAACTTCTGGTCTTCTCTGCTTCCCTCTTCCATCAGGGAACCTACACTGTACAAATGGGTTGGGGTGGGGTCTAGTAGGCCCCAGTATTCTCACCATGCTGCACTGGAACAACAGTCTCCACCCTATTTGTGGGAACTGGGAGGAAGAACATAGCCTCTGACCTCTTGGCCAAACTGACCTGGAATTTAGCCTTTGCAACATGGAGCTGGTGGGGAAGGAGGAGAAATGTGGATGCCCTGTCCCTCCTGGGAAGATACTGTAGCCTCTGCTGGGAGCTGGTGGCAGAGAAGGCCCTGTGTTTTTTGTTGCACCCACCTGAAGCTGAGTTTCCATCACACTGGGCTTAGGCGGAGAAGGGAGAGCGCGGGTCATGGTTCAAATGCCATGGGCGCTCACTGTTAGTACAAGTGTTAGGTTTTCTTGAATAAATGCTTCTTTTGTTTGCCGTATATGCTTAAGATCATTTTCTGAGACTTTAAATGTTCTTAGAAAAATAATAAATCACCAGTTATGACTATTTCTCTGGTGAGCATGTGTGTGGAATTCCTCACATTTTCAATCCAGAAGTGGAACTCAGAAATCCTGTATTTAATTAGATCAATTATACACTATTTTTGAAATAGAAAGATACATAGAAGACACAACTTTTCAGCATCACAATTTGGCTTACCATTCAAAAGAATGAGAAAGACAACTCATTTGATGAGTTTTGCTTTAAAAAATATTTGTCAAGAAAAGCACTGAATGCAATCAATAGGAATCCTGGAATCCAAACTGGTTTTATGGGGAATCCTCTTAAATTTTGCTTGGTACTAGTAATTTGCTGCAAATTATAGAAAGCGGAGTGCTTTCTGGTTGGCTAAATGATCCATAACAGCATAAAGCAAGGTAGGAAACCTGGCTCGCAGTACAACACCACAGAGTTTACAATTTAGGTAGTCATTGGGATACCAAAGTTGTCCAAAGTCTAATTCAGAGATCAGTGTAGATGCCTTATAATGATTTGAAATGCATTTTTGTAGCTGCCCACGAACCAACACCTCTCCCCATCTTAATTTAGCAACCCCTAGCACAATCCTTAGCTCAGCTTCCACTAAGCCCTAACCACAAGACCCTGTGCAGGGCCCTAACCCAATCACAATCACAAGCAAACTTAACTGACTACTCAGCAAGATCCTCTCTTCTACATACCCAAAGAAACCAACTCAACCTGGCTCTGGGAGCCTGTGCAGTTAAGAAAACCCTATCCTGAAAATTCACTTTGCCTAAATATAATAGTAAAAATCATACCCACAGGAGCATTTATTTAAACCTCCCCCACCTAAAGTCCTTTTTGAAACAGCACATGTGCCAAAATACCCAGCCCCTTAAGACACCCCTGGACCAATTCACCCTCACCCCACCTTCTGCCCCTCCCAAACCAATGCCACTATAATGCTGCTACTCCCCCATGATGGGGAGACAGATTTGAGTAACTGCCCTCCTGTCTTGGCGAGGCTAGCCTTGGCTGAATAAACGTTTTCTCTTCTCAAAATCCCCATGTCTATTGATGGACTCTGCACACTGGGAAAGGACTCACTTTTGGTCTGCCATATTTTTATTCTGAACATTTCAAATATACATAAAAATAAAGAGCACTGTAATGAATATGAAAATATCCATCATCAAGATTTAACAATTTTTAATGTTTTCCACATTTACTCCCTGTATTTTAAATTTACTCAAATATTTGATTTAAGTCCTTAATGATGACATACTAGTATACATCTCTTAAAGGAGAGGATTATTTCTCTATAACGGAATTTAAAAAGTCTCTTAATTTTATCTAATACCCAATACATACACAAATTTCTTTGATAGTTCAAAATATAGTGTTTATATCATTGGTTTGATTAAATCAAGGAGAAAACAGATTCTTAAGAGTAGTTTTACATTTCAGGAGTCTTTCTAAATCTAAATGATTACCATGTCGAAGAGCAGAGATCAATGTCTAATATTGTGGAAGTCTGATTGCTTCTTTGTGGTATCATTTAAGTTGTCTTTTGATTACACATATTTCCTGTGAACTAAAAACAGAAAGTCTTCAGTAAATTTTAACACTTTTGCAAGAACATAACATGGGTAGTTCCATGTATTTCATTTTACATTATACCATGAAGCACAGAGTATCTGGAAGCTCCATTTTAGTGACTGATCAACAGGTTCATGTAAATTTATCTTTTTCCCTTACAAGGAGCAATTCATTATTACGGTAGTAACTTGGTGCTTTGTGAATGTCCAGTTCTCAATCAAGTAATGATTTTAACATCTGTTAATAATTTTGACTATATCCATTATGCTTCAGGAGCTACAAAAATGATAATTTTCTACTTTAATTCCTCCTACATTTTTTTTCAGAATTATCAGATAGTGAAGAAGATACATTCAGCCATGGCTTTTTTAGCAGGCAAATCAAAATAATTGTTCAATTATTTTTCTTTAATTTATTAATTTTCAAACAGGTGGTTCAAAAACTAGCTATTTCCAATAGTTAAAAATTATTTGTTTCTGCTTTCTTTCTTTTTTTTGAAAATCATTTTGAACTAATGGATTTTGAGTGAAACTATGTTTCTCAATCAATTGCAGGCATTATTAATTTTGTTGCTTAAATTATCAGTGTTTAGTCCATTCTAGTCTCTTCAGACTTTCCACCATGTCTTTCTGATATAACCCATTAGTCCTCTATATCTTCCTCTTTTTCCAACAAAAAAAAGGAAAACCACATTCTAGGATTATCTTGTACATTTCCTGTCCCAGATCTGAATTCAGCCATTTCTCCAAGGAGCCCTAGGTCCTTTCATTTGAAAATGGAATTGAGGCCAAAGTATATATGGCAATATATATTACTGATCATTGTTATTGTCAGTTACTTCCTCGTAAACATTTTTAGTGGCCACAATTATGATACATGAATTTTGAAGATAATAAAGTAACACTTTCAACCATGAAGTCATACTGCTATTCTTAATTCCATTTTAATATTACAGAGTTGCACTCAATTTCTTTGAGTTTTTATTTGTACATATTTTCTCACAACCAAAGTCTTGATTCTTAACATTGCCATAATTTTTAATTAATGAATTTTCTTACAAAAGACACACAATTGTTTCAAATTATTTTACTTTTTTTTTTTAAATCTGAAATATTATAGTGACTGTAAACCAGACAACAGGTGAAAATTCTAACAGGGTGCAGAGGTAAGGGAAGTATTTTATTGTTCAGGAAATTCAGTAGGTAAAGTTCACTGAACAATCTAAACACAGAAAGAAGTTTAATTAAATAAGGATTTTCCCCCCAATGAGCAGTGGTTATCAACTTTGTGTACAATAGAGTCAGTTCAGTAACTTGTTGAGAATGAAAATCCCCTTGTCCCTTCCCACAGTTTCTGAATCAGTATGTCTAGAACGGGGTCTAGGAAATCAAAATTATAAGAAGCTTCTCAGGTAAGTTTTGAGGTGCATGATTTACCCACCATGTCTTGATTTAGGCTTCTCTGAAAGCTCTTTAGTACTTCTGCCTACAAAACTTAGTGTACTCAGTAATGGGCAATTCTCTTATTAATCCCAAATTACAGTTGGTTGGAAAGCTGCAAGTGTACTTGAGCCAAGGACAGGAACATTAAAAGGAAAGTGAAACCAGAGGAAAGTTCTTATATTGAGCTCCCAAATGAAACTCAGCATTCTAATCAACAAAACATTCTATGCTTTCAGTAGGCAGCATTTTTTTCCCACCTTGATTAAATAAATCAGGGTTTGTCTTAGTACACTAAATTGCTCTGGCCAAACCTGCCAAGATTTAAATCAAACCTATGTTCCTTGAAAAACAAGTTTACACCTCTCCAAACAAATATAGTAAAACCCTGTCATGTTGTGACAGTGGGAACCAAAACACATTTGCATAAAATGCAGGATCACTTAATTATAAGGATAATGAAATGAACAGAAAGAGAGGACACAGAGAGCTAGGTGGCCTAGAGTTTGGGAATCCAGTTGCAAGTTCAACTCTGTCCAGGAACACATCACTGTTTGGCACTACCTGTTGGCATACACACACACACACACACACACACACACACACACACACACACACACACTCAACTTAAATAATAGCAGGGAAAAATCAGAATCTTATGGCTGGCTGATTATTCCAGGACAGTGACAGAAGTTCTAAGAATTTCCCAGTTAGTTGGTATTCATTTTGTACATCTGCTCTCAGAAGGTTAGACCAAAAGACTAATGAAGTGTGGGGGCACCGTTTCCCTCCCAGACTCGCTCTCAACACCCCTATCCCACCTAACGGAATAAGTCTCTCTGACCTCAGCAGCTGGGCAGAGGCTGTGAGCCTATCCCAATTATATTATTTCTGAACATATACATCAAAGAGATTATTTAATTATGGCATCTAACATTTCCAATATAATAGGACTCAAACTACAGAGATCCTGGTTTCAATAGCAATCATTTTGAAAATATTTGTTGATTTTTTTATGCTGAACATGTATTTTTCTGAGCTATAAAGAATTTTGAAACTCATTCACTCTAACCCCTTATTTACATATTAAATGTGTACATTTTGCCAATTGCTAGAGCAATTGACTTACTCCATGATAATTAATAACAGGTAGATCTGGAACTCAAATATTTGTACTTATAATTCATGCAAACATTAGGCATGTGTAGTTTAATACAGATACTTTGTGATGCAAGTCAATAGGTCAGCTCAGCTTGCAAGCATTCATTCCTGTCTCCTTCACATTGAATATGCCCTTTCTTGCTTGTTCTGGGTAGGGTTTTCAGCTCAGAATTTTTGCATTCCTACTTCAGCTGATCAAACAACAAAAATTTACAGTAAATCATATGGCAGAATTGCAGCTACAACAAATGTTTATCGGCTCCCTTTCTCTCCAAAGACTTCTTACCTTCTCTGGGTAGCAGGGGTGGAAAGGAGAGAAAGCATTAGAAATGATTAGAAAATAATTTATTGTGATCAAATGGAATTTTCTTAGTTCATTGTAGACTCAACTATTCCATTATCTTAATTTCATTCATTTTGTGACACCACAAACTGATTACAAATGTTGTTCTTTTAAAACTTTTTGTTAATCTTTTAATACTGTGTCCCTGAATTTTTATAATTAATTTTTTAAACTCAGAGTCATGAATATATTTTCTAGATGGACCAAGACACCAACTGAAGCTAATGCCACTTTGCTGACTATTAACCAATTTAGTGGGGCACAAAATACATGCAAAGGAGAGAGAGCTGGAACAATCAGAATTACTGGTAGAGAGTACTTTGGGTACTTTGTGCCATGCCAGCAAAACATTTATGGTATGGAGTCATAAATGAGGGTAGTTGGGTAGGGGAGCAGGTACGGGAAGTGGCAGGGGTGGGGTGGGGGGTGACTGAAGGAGAGTGATCCAGATTAAATACATTTAAGGCCCCCGATTTGTAGTTAGAATAATACAGAGATGGTTTCCTAAACTGAAGAGACTCACTGGGAATGCAACACAAAATGACTTCAAGTCTCCTTGAATTTCATAGCCCTGAGATATTTTTAAATTATTATTTTTTCTGTTTCTTCATTCATCTTAACACAAATCTTTAAATAAGCTCTACAAAAATGAAAGTATTATAAGCTATCATCATTTCATACAAGCTGAAAATTTTATTTTTGCTCAACTTTTATTTTTTGTTTGCTTAGTAATTTCTTTAGCATTTAATGTCATGCAAAAGTATGCACACACCATCAACAAGCCCAGTGTCTCTACCTGTCAAGTTGACCTCAGTTATTGAAATCTGAAAGTGGTTTTGTATCGCAATTTTTCAGCAATTTGTGATTGTCACTCAAGAAAGCACTCATGCATATTGTACTCCCAAAAAAGTAGAGGCCTCAAACCTGTCTGTCCATTAATGTCCAAATTGTTGCATGGTAAAAGGAGGTAGTGAATGCAACCATAGTCTCTTCACAGTGTCAACAAATGCCTTACAGGTAAAATATCTGAATTACAGACAGTCCTACATTCCTCAACTGCAAGTGTTTTGTACAGAATTGTTTGGTAGGTTTTTGTACCCTTCTAGCCCAAATAGATGCCTAACAAGGTGCTTTCATCCATCTTACTTCTGATCTTTGAGAGGGTAGCTAAGACACAATGCAATTGCTTGAACATATTTTTCAGGGATGGAAAGGAGAATCTTCAATCTATTTGGTAATTGCTATGGTAAGTAATTGAGTTTGAAATCCTGAATCGCTTGTTCAATCTTGGTTTACTAGTTTCTGAACCAAGTAATTTCCTGCCCCTACCACTAGTCAAGCATCTACTATTAGAAAGTTACATTAGCTTTTAAAGCACCAAAATAAAATGGATGAATTAAATTATATTCCCATTATAGTTATGTTTCTTAATCAACATGATTTCATATATTTTTATCCATCGCAATGTTATAATAACTCCATATGGTATGGTGAGTATAATTGTTTTGCAATAGGGGTACAATCTGAGTCTAACTTGTTTTTACACCAAATTTTCAGTATATCTGGATGTGCCTGGTGCACTGCTTCACATTTATCTGATGGAAGAAATGCCTCACTTTTATCTGATGGAAGAAAATGTCTCCTGGGAAAGAAGTCTTTGAAAATAAAAAGCAAATATGCACAAGTGTATTTCAAGGACAAAGAACCAGGACCAAATGGGGTGTTATGTTTACAGTAGTATTGAATTTATGTCTTAGATTTTCCTGCAAGTCAGATTCTATGAAACTATGTCTGTGTCTTAGGGTAAGAGAGCTACAGTTAAAGTTCTTCTTTATTAAAGTCCCCATGAGATTTTTGAGGTCACAGGATGTCAGAAATATTGGCTCAGTCACACTGGCAGTGGGGTAAGCCAGTGAAGACAATACTTTCTGCTGCGGTTCCAACAAGGCAGGTGCCATTAACTAGTTTTTGCAAAGTTGATTCTTGCTTATAGTACACCACATTCTTATTTGTTTCCAAATTTGTTTTTCATTGTGAATTTATCTGAAGAGGGATTTATTTCTTCCTGAATGACTCCCATGTGGGTGGCTTAGGTGTGAGATTAAAATTTTTTTCATACCAGTATAGTTTTCTTTTTGTTTTTGCCAAATTATCTAGACTGGTTATAGTCAGTCCCAGTAATTTTTACTTTAATTTCTCAATTTGTATATTCCTGCCAAACAAGAATAATACAAATTTGAAGCACAAATCCACTCCAAGTGCAGCACTTAATTTGGAAACCTCTGGGCTTTTTTTCTCATTTGGTTTAACCTGGAGTCCCCAGATTAGAGGCTTTCATGTTCTAGGCCAGTAGGTGAAGTTTTTCTGATACCTTTTTACATTGAAGACCTTGGCTGTAATAGAAACCAGCTCTAAACGGTGAAGTTCTCCTCCTTTTTCTTAGCTAGTCATATTAGTACATGAGCCTTGTATTTTGTCTGGAACTAGCAAGGGATCCCCAGTCTAACCACAGGACAGCTGTAGTGTTTTTCTGGAGCTGTTTTATCAGCGTTTACTTCATTAGTGGTATCTGGGCATTTCCCTTTATTTAGCAAATACAGATATGCTTTGAATTCTTGTGGCTTTGCTGTGGTCATATGTTATGCAAGTTACGTTATGTATGTAACAAGAGGTTTTCTTTTTTAGCTGGTCCTGCACTTTCGGGAAAAAAACTCTATTTTCCCTTTCCCTTCCCTTCTCCATTTACAGTTTAACAGTTTAACAGTAGCTATTTTTAGAGTATCACACCCTCAAACATTCTTATTATTTTTTGGATAAAGACCAAATCATTAATGAGAAACTACAAAGCTCAGCCACATCTTGCCCTTAACTTACTTCTTCAGATTCATCTTGAGGATTCAATTATGTCAATCCAATATGGTCCTTATAAGCAAGAAACAAAGGAAACTGGACATGGAAGGAGAAAGCCACGGGCAAAAGGCAGGAGTCAGTGGAACCTGGAGGAGAAAGGAGAAGATGCTGCCATGTGCATTACCATGTGAAACAAAAGGAAAGGACCAAAGATCGCAGGCAGCCAGCTGCAGAATGCCACAGCCTTTGGGGAGAAAGCATCCTCTTGCTTATGCCTCAATTTGGATTTCTCCTAGCCTCAAAACTGTAAGCCTATGAAGTCCCATTGTTTAAGCCAACCCATTGTATGGAATCTGTTTTAGCAGCTGGGAAACTAAAACACCTAGTATTATACTTTTACTTGCTTTCAGTTGCTGTCCAATGCCATGCTATCTGTAGCATGGAAATTGCATGTGTTATTCCTGTTGTCAGATAGCACTGAAATCTATTCTCCTTCCACTGCCAGCATCTATTACACAGCTTTCATAGCACTGATACTCTCTTTCAAAAACAAAAAGACAAAAACACAGAAAGAAACAAAACTTGATTACTTTACTTAATAGGTAAAGTAAAAATAATCAAGATTTTCCTCAATATAACTTCCCTCACTTATTGCCCAAGCTTCCCAGAGACAAAACTTCACCTCAGAAGGAGGATTCATTCAGTGTCCATGAACTGAATATTAGTTGTTTTTGCCTCTCCAGGAATCCTTTCCTTTTTTTTTTTTTATGATAAATCAACCCTCTTTTTAGTGCAGATCCTATTTAATGTGGTTCACATGTGTCTCTCATCACTCATAAAATGTGTGATAAACTTATTATCTAGTCCAGGTCTGAAAGTTGTATCACTTTGGCCACAATAATTATTTCAGTGACTGTGGTAGGCAGTCTGTAAGATGGTCCCCAGTGATCCCCATTTCCTGGTATTAATAGCCTTGGATCATTCTCTGCCCTTCAGTGTGAGTTTTACTTATTGACTAAGTTCAGATGAATGGATATCATTAAAGCTTAGGCAACGGGATATCCCTTCCAAGATTGGGTTACAAAAGGACTGTGGCTTCTGTCCTTTTATCTCTTGCTCTCTCACCCATCTCTGTCTCTATCATCTCTATATCTCTGTCTCTCTCAGAGCCCTCACTCTGGAGGAAGAAAGCAACCAAGAGAGTAATCCTATGGAGGAGCCCGTGCAGCAAGAACTAAAGTTGCTGGCTGACAGTAATCAAGGACCAATGACTGCAGCCCCTTGTTGACCCTTTGATAGAAGTTTTATGAGAGGCCTGAAATAGTCACCTGGGTAAGGTGTATACCTTGATTCCAGAAACACAGAAACTGAGAAAATAAATATTTGTTGTTTTATGTGACATAATTTTGGGGTAATTTCTAATGCAGCAATTGGTAACTAACATGTGATTTCAAGAAGGTTCATCTATCTTTTGCAAGTTTTTATATACAGACACTAGGAAGGAGTCTGGAAGGGAATGCTAGGCCTGAAACTGACAATAGCCATTTTTCTTGCTGTTTAGAAAAAGCCTATCTGCAAATGAAATAAGCATGTAGAAAAAATGAGAGCTCAAAAATGGAAATTAGACAGAACCCATTTGCTCACAAACCGTGAGGATTGGCAAGTCTGAATTCTGTAGGGCAGTCTGCAAGTAGGAAACTCTGATGAAGGTTTTGATGAATTCCCCAGGAGCAGCTGGATGGCTGAAATAGAGAAAGGTTTTTCTTTCTGACTGCAGAAATCATCAGTTTTTCCTTTAAGGCCTTCAACTGATTGAATGAGACATCTCTCATTGCCAAAGGCAGTCTCCTTTGTTGATTGTCCATGTAATCAGCCATCGAGGCAATCAACTGACTAATGATTTAAATTCATGAAATACCATCACAGTAACAATGAGGCCACTGCTTGCTTGACCAAACGACTGGAAACCATGAGATAGCCAATGTAGTATAGGAACTTAATCATCACAACATCCAAAAGAAAGATGCTTATATTTGTTCTTTTTTTTTTTTCAGGGAAATAATTATTCTTCTATATGGACTTCTTAACCTTTTTCACTAGAAACTTAAAGTCATTGTAACCTTGAAGTCACTAATGCCTATCAGATACAGATATTGTTTAATTTGGGGGATATGTTTTATGTATATCACTATTAAATTTCCTTTCCAATTTATAGAACATCAATATAATTAGGGATGTTTTTCACCAGACATCTCTCTGAAGGGCATTCAAAAACCCTAGCTAGTCAGGAATATATCTTTATATGAGTACATTACAAATGAAGCTAGGATATTTTGCTTTTATACAAGCCTTATTAAAAATGAATACTCATTTAAGAGCTCGGTAAATACAACATTTTCCCTGAAATAAAATAAACATGTTTTACTGCATGTGATAAGGACATAGAAGCAATAAATAGATCATTTCATTTCATATTTAATATTTTAAATGTTAAATATGTGTGCAATCTTAACAGTGGTAGAAAGCAATACAGCTCAATGATTCCCCAAATAGAAAATCTTGCTACAGACAGTCTGTGCAAACAGGCATGTGGCTAAAATGTCATGAAACCTACTCATCCTCACAAAAACATGTCCCAGTGGGAAATGGAAAAATAAAAAGGACAAGTAGGGAATCTGACCATTTTTAATCCCCCAAATCTTCATGGTTTCCCTCATTCCTACATCCATTCAAAATAATATTGTAACCTAACAAACATAACTGCTACAGCCAAGGACACAGGTTCTCCTTTACCCCCAACATAGTTGGAGGGCTTTCTTCCCTGAAGGAGCAGCATGTCAATGTTTCTCATCCTGACCCACCTCCCTGTTGCTGAGGCTAAGTCCTGGGTGAGTGCAGTTAAATGATGAGGGCTACCTTCTTCCCAACTACAACTCATGGAATGGAAGTTCTACCGTGGGTGTGGCATGCTGGTACCCCAAAAGCCCTTGCCCTGACTTGTTAGATTGGTGGATCCATGCCAAGAGAGTCAAGCCAAGAGAACCTCAACTGCTGCCTACCCCCTACCAAGAGCATAGGTGTCAATCAGAGAAGCTTTCTATTGACCTCACCCCCAGTTCCAGAGCCATGGCTCAGTGATTTTGCTGGGGGGAGAAGCAGGCCTAAAAAAAATAGCTCCTAATCACTTCCCAAAGGAACTGATTTCATTTTCACAGAAACATGGAGAAATTTAAGCCTAGGTACTCTTCAGAACAGTGGAGGCTGTAGTAAAAAGCTATTGGGAGGACATCTGGGTATCTACTGAAGATACAGCCTAGACTGCTGGTCAGCTACCTTGCAGAAGAAAACTAGGGAATAAGAAAGCTGGGTGAAGCCCTCCTGGAGTTAGAACAAATATCAAACCCTGAGCTCAAAATTATTCCTTAATGAAATAAAACTTCAGTGGCTGAGAGATTTCAAATGAAGTCAAGAGGTCACTCTGGTGGACATTCTTGCACACTATATAGATAACATTTTTTAGGTTTTAATATATTGGAATAGCTAGAAGTAAATATCTGAAACTACCAAACTCCAACCCAGTAACCTTGATTCTTGAAGACAATTGTATAACAATGTAACTTACAAGGGGTGACAGTGCAATTGTGAAAACCCTGTGGATTGCACTCCCTTTATCCAGTGTATGGAGGGATGAGTAGAAAAATGGGGACAAAACCTGAATGGGGAATGGGGTGGGATGGGGGGGTGATTTGGGTGTTCTTTTTTTTTATTATTAAATTCAGTTTTATTGAAATACATTCACTCACCATACAATCATCCATGGTATACAATCAACTGTCCACAGTATGATAACATAGTTATGCGTTCATCACCACAATCTATCTCTGAACATTTTCCTTACATCAGAAAGAACAAGAACAAGAATAAAAAATAAAAGTGAAAAAAAAGAACACCCAAAGCAACCCATCCCCCCCACTTATTATTCATTTACTTTTCTGTCCCCATTTTTCTACTCATCTGCCCATACGCTGGATAAAGGGACTGTGAGCCACAAGGTTTTCTACAATCACACAGTCACACCATATAAGCTATATGGTTATACTCTCATCTTCAAGAAGCAAGGCTTGCAAGGTTATACCCTCATCTTCAAGAAACAAGGGTTGCAATTCAACAATTTCAAGTATTTCCTTCTAGCTATTTTAATAAACTAAGAACTAAAAAGGGATATCTATATGATGCATAAGAGAAACCTCCAGAATGACCTCTTGACTCCATTTGAAATCTCTCAGCCACTGAAACTTTACTTTGTTTCATTTCTCTTCCCCCTTTTGGTCATGAAGGCTTTCTCAATCCCATAATGCCAGGTCCAGACTCATCCCTGGGAGTCAGGTCCCACGTTGCCAGGGAGATTTATGCCCCAGGAGTCATGTCACACGTAGTGGGGAGGGTAGCAAGTTCATCTGCCAAATTGGCTTAGAGAGAGAGGCCACATCTGAGTAACAAAAGAGGTTTTCTGGGGGTGAATCTGAGGCACAATTATAAGTAGGCTTAGCCTCTCCTTTGCAGTAACAGTCTTCATAAGGGCAAGCCCCAAGATCAAGGACTCAGCCTAGTAAATTGGTAGTCCCCTGTGTTTGCAAAAATTTAACGAATTCTCAGGTGGGTAAATCTATTATTTACACATTTTTCTCCAGTCCCTCAAGGGGACTTTCCAAATACTTTTTTATCCTCTGCCCAAATTACACTGGGATGTACTGGGGCTTCACACCAACTTGTACAAACAAAACAGATCTCACTCCCTATTCAAGTCTCCATGTAATTATGGTGTTTGAATAAATGTCCACACAAGTTAAATTATATAGCATCCAACAGAAAATATTTTCCACCAAATAAATATCTCTATCTTTTGTCTCACACAGAAGTTGAATTTTAAAGATGGTTCTTTGTAAAGATCAATAAAATTGGCAAACCTTTAGCTAGACTGACAAAGAAAATAAGAGAGATTAAAAAATCTGACTAAAATCAGAAATGAAAGGGTGAACATTACTGTCAACTTCAAAGAAATAAAATGGATTATAAAGGGATACTATGAACAACTCTGCATCAACAAATTAGATAACGTATATGAAACGGACAAACTCCTAGAAACATTCAAACAATCTACACTGACTTAAGAAGAAACAGAAGACCTCAACAGACCAACAACAAGAAAAGAGACTGAATCAGTCATCAAAAAACCTCCCAACAAAGAAAAGCCCAGGACCAGAAGGCATCTCTGGTGAATTTTACCAAACATTCCAACAAGATTAACACCAATCCTGCTCAAAGTCTTCCAAAAAACTGAAGATGATGGAATACTTCCCAAATCACTCTGGGTCTATCATCACCCTAATACCAAAGCCAGATAAATACATCACAAGAAAAAAAATTACAGATTAATATGCAAAATTACTCAACAAAACACTATCTAGCTGAAAACAATAGCACATTCAAGGTTTATACTCTATGATCATTTGGGATTTATCCCAGGAAGGCAAGTGTGTTTCAGCATAAGAAAATCAATCAATGTAATACACTGCATTAATAAAATGAAAGAAAAGAACATAATTTGAATCAATGCAGAAGTCATTTGACAAAGATTTTGCAACTAATATATGTGCTAAAAAAGTTTCACAAAACATTTAAAATGCTTATTAGAGAATTTTCATTTAGTTCACCCAAAATTGATTTTTTTATGACTATTCTGAAAATACTTCAGAGGGCTCTAATATAGAGTCCCATGTACAAACACAAACATTTGATTTTCAGAATATATTTAAACATCATCACTGTGGATTTTATTATTTCAAATATCTAACTACATTCCAACTCCATACATTATTAGTGAGAATATAAAATGGTGCAGCCACTTTGAAAATAGTCAGTTTCTTCAAATTTAAAACTTAAATTCACCATATAAGCCAGCAACTCTACTCAAAAGTATTCAAAACTAGATGAAAGCATATGTCAACAGGAAGACTTGTATGAGAATGTTCATAGCAGCATTATTCATAGCAAAAAGCAGAAACAACCCAAATGCCAATCATATGGTGAAAAGAAAAACAAAACATGATATATCTATACAATATAATACTATTTGTGAAAAAAGTACTGATGTATGCTACAAAATGGATAAACTTGAACAATATTATGTTAAATCAAAGAATCCAGAGAGAAATGCTCACATATTGTTTGCTTCCATTTATACGAAATGTTCAGAAAAGGCAAATCTCTGGAGTTGTAAAGTAGGTTAGTGTGTGCCTGAAGCTGGGGAAAAGAATTGGCAGTGACTGAAAAAGGAGGCAAGAGGTTACTTTCTGGGATGATAGAAATGTTATAAAATTTTATTGTGGTGATATTTGCACAACTTAGTAATTTTGTTAAAATTCATTGAGTTATATACATAAAATACATGAATTTTATGATGTGTAAATTATATCTAGTAAAGTGATTAAAAAATCAGGGCAAAGAAGGTGAACTACCTGTGGCACATAACCATTGATTTGGCTTTGAACAAGGTTTAACCAAGATCAAATGCCACTAGCATGAAAGAGAGAGAAATTTGTTGGAATTATAAGACAACTTTCAAAAACCATATTTTCTGAATGTTATTTACTTCACGAACAAATTTATAAAGTTCTTCTTTTGAGTATAGAATGATGTTGAACAGCAAAGTAAATACAGAGATGGAATTAAAGCAGATGGAGAAAGAGAAAATATAATGGGTAAACAGGCAAATGGAAGTAATCTGTAGCAAATGGAGAGAAACGGAAAGAAAACTCAGGGGGGAAAATCAATAACATATCAAATGTGTACAAACTACAGAAAAAGTCTGAATTTATTGTCTTATAAACTGCGTTGCAACACACTTTCAAAGGCCTGGTGGTGAAAAACATATTAAGCAAGTGTGATCTAGCTGTATTATCACCAGAGTAGAAAAACAGATACCTGAGCAAATCTTGAAACAAGTGAGAATAAAAAATTGGTCAAGAGAATGAGGTCTTGTCCATCTTATAAATAAGAGATACTGATATTTCTCTCCACCAACAACTAAAAATTAAAATAATTATATTATTAAATGCAACTGACAAAGTTAATTCCATATTTGAAAGAATGGTTTCCCTCTTTGAAGAGTGTTATGGTAGTAGACAGTAAGATGAATTTAGAAAACAGTTTAAATTAACTGTAATGTTATAGACATTTCATGAGTTTTTTAAAAAAATTAATTCTGAATATGATCTAGCTCATGAGCAATTTTATTAACCATCTGTAAATTTTGCTATATTTCACCCTAGAGAATATATGATTTAAAGAGTAAAAAAAAAAAAAAAAAAAAAAGAGATTGTTGAACTGTTCTTTTGTATTTTCTAATGCTACAATATTAGTCAAATTAAAAAAATCCCTGCCATTGCAATAATGAAATAACTCTATTCAAGAGAGAGCATTGCTGAACAATGATATTCTATAAATAGTGATCTTTCCAAATGTGGTGAGATTATTTAAACTTGCAATTCTTTTGGAAGGAAATAATACTCCTGTTTATCAAACTTTATATAGGTCACAGATTAGTCTTTTTTTTATCCTCTGGATCATCATCAAATCATGATTTTTCAGGCCACAGATTCAAGAATATCTTCATGGGTAATTTGGAGATGTTTGAATTACACTGAATGCATTTGCCTTGTTCATAAGCATTACTCTGCATTGGCGTTGGTTGAACAATTGCACTTTGAGTGGTGAGGCAATTGGCTGGAAACCTAGAGTTCCTCATATTATAAAATGCAAAATATTATTAAACCATCATCTACAAGCTCCTGGAAAGCAGAACATGTGCCTGTGAAGCATGTGGTTCTAGGAAAGTGGTAGGAAAAAGTAATAGTGTTAAGAGTTTTGGACCCTATTGAAGGCCTTTCTCAAGGCACTGCAGTGAAGATTAATGGGGCTATAGAGAGATAGAGGGCAAGAACCTCCCCCCAAAAGAAAATGGTTTTAACACTCACCTACTTACTCTACCACATACTCTCTCTATTCCACAATTATTCAAATTATTCTGTTTTCCCTGACAACATAACATGTGGTTACTGAAAACATCAGACAGACACCAGGACCTGGTATACATTAGATCCTTAGCTAGAGAGCAAGAACTTTGCATTTATCTTTTTCTCTAATGTTTCCAAGCACCAAGAAGAGTGCCCAGCACATAATAGGCAATCAAAAAGTATATCTGCTGAATGAATTTGAATCAGCAATTTCCTCAGACAGGTTAATGAGGAGAAATAAAACTTTAAATTTCTATTTTGGTAGTCTCATGTACCCACAAATCTCACAGGGGAAAGAGAGATTATAAAAAATAAGTCCCATAAATGAAAAAGATTCATGCGTGTTTAGAGTCACATATACATCTGGTTTCATATATGACTGAAGTCACTAGTGTGAAAAGTCATGCCACTGACCTTTAGCCAAGGATGATTAGGAACACACCTGTAGTCAAAGTTGCATTTATTGGTCATGGCAATAAGGAAGACAACCACTATGGGGAAACAAGAGGCATCTCAGTGAGGGCATTGGGAGGAATTTGGTATAAAATTTGAGCTTCTGTTAGGTTATTTATGGGAGGGGTCAAGAAAATAGTGCTTTGCTGTGGCCTGTGTGTTGACAGACAGCAAGGGCAGTTCTGTGATTGGCTGTCATAATGTGTGTTAGGTGGAAGTGGGGAGAAACAGAGCAGGTTGACAGCTACAATGGACAAAGAAGCATTAGTAACTTGTGTCAGCAAGAAAAGAGGGAAGTTTGATAATTTTTGTAGTTTGGATGGAATTCTTATTTTTGTTTATGCTCAAACATAAATAGAGTGATCTTTTTTTATTTTTTTATTTTTTGCCTCACTCCATCATCATTTAGAGTTACTTTATCTGATGTTAGTGATCTCTGAAACTGTTTATGTTCAACAGGAGAAAAACAAAGCCTAAATTTTATAGCCAGGCCTATACGCACCTGATAGATATCCAAGGACTTCTTTTTCATTTTTCAGTCACATGTTTGCAAATTAGTAATGACTATTGGTTAATTAAATCAACAAATTCAAAAATCCTAAATTTATCATCATTTTCAAGTAAAGCAGGAAACTATTTGCTGTGGTTGGGAAAGGAGTTAGGGATTTTAATACACATAAGCATCCCTGCCTTCCTTTTCCTTACATTTCAAAATATTGCTTCAAAATTCAAAAACAATGACTAGCAGATGTGGAGTCTTATGCATGAAGATAGATATGTTTAAAATAAGCAAGGTAAAATCCCATTAAAATCCCAATACATATACAGCACAGTTTTCAAATCAATGGTCTATTTCATAATGAATCAGTGTCAAAAATGAAGAGATAATACCCTAGTGACTTTTTGAAGAATGAGTCAATTCTTCCTGTGAATTACATTTTGATTTTAAATGAGAATTGGTGACTTGGAGAATATTTTAAAATGTAACACAAATTTGACCCATGAAGGCTTAGAATGAGATTCAAAATCAGATCAAGGTCTATGAATGAAAATTTCCCTGTGTATCTTAACACCACAAATGTAATTTGGTCTCTAAAACTATGTGTAGATAAAATAGAGATAAGCCTCCCTGCCAATTATACTTTGATAACACATACTACATTATTGCATCTGGGTTTTGTAGTTTCTTCTCACAGAGGACTCCTAATGCCTTAGGAGCAATTTTTTGCAGGAAGTTAGAATCAGTTTGAGTGATAATCATTATGAAAGAATGAAGTCTAAAACTGAATAGCAAAACATGAAGTTATAGAGTGTTGTGACCCCTGACCCCTTTTCTTCTAAACAGCAAACAAAAATAAAGTATCCTCTTTTTTTTCTTGCCTGAAAAATAGATTAATTCTCTTTCTTGAAATTTATCAAATTTTATTATGGTAAAATCTGTATGTTTTTCACATTTTTTTATAGAACTACAAGAGATTGTTTGACCCTATACATATTTATGTATTTGACATTTGGTAATTTTTCTTGAACTACTGAGGGAAAAACACAGTAGTAAATCATACAGCACTGAGAACTTTATAGTACATTTAAATGTTGGGCTTTTATTTGACTATTGAATTTTAATAGGCATGTAGCTATCACAAGGCAATAATTAAAATTCTTTAAATAATATATATACTTTTTAAAATGTTTTGTTCTTAATTTTTGGTATGTCATGAGTCAAGATTATGTTCAATTTGTTGGGAGACATTCAAGGAATGTGTCAAATCTAAAACTTTCTCTCAAAAAGCTGATTATTTCTGGAAATGTAATACCTTGATTAAGATCTACAAGTATCTAGTAGATATAAAAACAGATAGGTATAGCTAAAAAGAGAATTTGTGAGCTGGAAGATAGAGCAGGAGAAACTACTCAGACTGAAGCATAGATAAAAAACTGAAAATATATTATAAAAGATTTAATTTGTATAATTAGAATCCCAGAAATAGTAAATAGATTTAAACAGAAGCAATATTTGAAGGGATAATGCTTGAGCGTTCTTTTGTTTTTTAGTTGTTTTTTTTTTTTTAATTTTGGTTGTTCTTTTGTTTCTTTGTTTAATTTATTTCCTTGTTAAGATAACTCCTTGAACAATATTTTAAGAAACAATGGTATTATTAATATCATGCTCCTATAGGATAAAGCAAAAAGTGCTTTTTTTTTCCCAAAGCATTTGAGTTACTCATTTTAAATGAAAGCAGATATCCGAGATTGCTACCACTATTAAAAGTCAATACCACATAAAGTAATAAGAAAAGTGAAAAGGAAAGAGAAGCAAATGTATTTAAGGATTTTTAAGACTTTAGCTTCAGAAATTATTTAGAAGGTGCAACCTCTAGGTACTACCCACAAAAGCATGGAGGTGTCCATAAGATTGTCACCATCAAATTATCAAAATTACCATTTAATCACTCTTAACAGTTGATGGCTCACACAGCTTATGCTCAAGGTGTTCAGATCTGGGCTGTAACTCTGGATTTACCTTTCCAGATTTTGGTGTGGTATTTTGCTCTGTCACCTCCATTCTTGGATGGGTACAAGAAAATCTTGATTTTCTGTTTGTTCATCTTTTTCTTTCCTTCTTTAAGGACAAAGTGACAATTAACAAATCTCAGAATTGAAACCTGAAGTCCCATTTTTTTTTCTTCACATGTATGTATGAAGATAATTACTATAATCTTAATCATAGCTCTTTAGGCCATGATAGTCTTCTCTTGCTATTCTTTGGATTACATTTTGTTTTTTGTTTTTTTAAATCTGGATGAATTCCTCAATTTTTCAGACCACCCCTGACATCATTTCTTGTTTTCCAGCAATATTAGAATTACTATTATTGTCATTATTATTGGCATGTGAAGGGATTTGGGATAGGAGGGCAGGTAGACTGGTAAATGTAGTTTACCAACTTTAATCCAGTCTCCCAATGTATTTTCACTCACAGTATGAGGGCTTAAACTGGTTTTTTCAACTCATACACCAATTCCAATTGAATGCTGATATCTAGCACAAGCACTGGTGTGAGAAAAATGTGGACACTAAGAGAGATCTAAGGATAGATAGTAATGTAATTGGTGAATTTCTAGGAAGCAGAACTATATATATAGTTATAGTCATATAGTTATATATAACTATACAGTATACACAACAAACACAATTATATATCATTAATAATTTAAATTTTCAAATAAATTTTATTCCTCAATATATCGAATCATTTAAAAAGTTTTAATAGAATTAGTAGTTACCAATTGGAGGTTCATTGAACTGATTCTAAATTATATCACTTTTACAATGTGTCCCAGTGAAGGTCCAACACAAGAAAAGGATCCAGTCAGAGTCCTATCAAGTAATCCTTGATTACAATGGAAAACACCATATAAATGAGTTTATAATTGATATCCCAAGGGATGGTAAAAATATTGGATTGCTTGTTGGAATT
Organism: Choloepus didactylus; assembly: GCF_015220235.1. Classification (NCBI taxonomy): domain Eukaryota; kingdom Metazoa; phylum Chordata; class Mammalia; order Pilosa; family Megalonychidae; genus Choloepus; species Choloepus didactylus. The sequence continues at coordinate 719,101 of NC_051315.1, forward strand.
AAAAGATTTTCTTTGCGTGCTTACTGTATTCTACTTCGACATGCCATATGAAACAAGAGTGATATGAAAATTTACAGCAAATACTAGGTTTGCAGACCTGATCCACTTCTCAATGACAGTCTCAGTTTAGGAATATTTAGTAACAGTCTCAGTTTAGGAATATTTAGTAACATATCCAAATTGAAATTCTTAATGATAAAATTAATCCTCACCACTTATTATATTATCTGAAGATATTACTGGAATTGTTTCAAATCTCACAATACGTGAATGGACCTAATAGAAACTCCATTTTAATTGTTTCTCATCATTTTATTCTTCTACCCACCATAACGTCACGGCGCTCTTCGGCGTATTCCTGCAGTTTAGGAGCTATCACAGCACCACTGTTAACAAGAACAAATCTTTAACAAGAAAACCTACTCTCTGAATATACATTTTTGTTAACAGGCCTACCTGAAAGCTAATCATCATTAGTGTGGTAATTTTATTTTGGAACCCCCTAACCTCCTGCTGAGCTACTTATTAGCAATTTCAAATCATTACAAGTTGTTGCAGGAGAACCAGAATTATTATAGACCAGCTCTCAAAGAAATTTAAAGAAATCACTGGAAGGTATCCTTCAGTAAGAATAGACAGAAAAACTCTTAGTAGAAGCCAGAGGGTAAATAATGATGGACACATCACCATGGGAAAAGGAAATAACACTTTACAGGTAATACTTTGAATAGCTCTTACTTTTAAAGGATGCTGTCTCTCTAAAGCATATATATTTGTTTCTTTTCCTTTACTCATTAACTCCAATAATTTAATATAAATTTACAAAAAGCTTCCTCTTTTAATAAATTTACATATATGAATTCATTTGCCTTTCTCAGAACTCAATGGCATAGGTAATAATATTATCAATTATCAATTTTTAAGATCATGCAACTGAAGTGCACAGTGCTTAAATAATATGGACACAGTTATGCAACTGAGTGACAGAACCTGTATTCATAATAGGTAACATGCTTTCAGAAACTGCTCTTACAAACTAGGCTAAACTGCAATATAATTTCAGGTTAGCTATCTTGATTGATCTGTATCTTCTTCTAGTTAATTTTAGTTGTTATTTTAATACATTTATGAAAGTATATATGTGCATTTTTGAAAGTCAAAACTTTAAAATTAAATACCAAAACAGCTTAAAATGAAAAGTATCAATTTTTTGATACTCACCCTCTCTGATACCCAATTCTACTCGGCAGAATACTCTATAGTTCTTTAAATGTATAGTAAATGTATAGTCTGGTACATGTTTCTTTGACTATTTTTTTGGTTTATGAATGTTAGACATTACCCATGGACAAAGTGGGAGAGTGTGGATTTAGTTCATAGACATATTCCCCCCCTCCATGACTTCCCTTTCCACTCCATCCAAAATATTACTATTTTTATTTCTTCTCTTTGACAAGGAATTAGAACATCTATTTTTATTCTAATAATAATGAATTAAATTTCTTAGTTCTGCATTTTGTAAGTTGAGGACAGTAATGATTCTAACTCTCATGCAATACTTCAACTTCCTCAATATATCATAGACACTAACCCCTTTTTGTTCTGTGTATAGCTTAGCTATTGAAACTAAACAAAAATTTTGAATTATCATGAATAAGAATTTGTATTGCAATGGAAATGATGTATGATGCTCTTTTTTTTCCTTGTTTAATTTTTGCTGATCCTTAACTTTCCAAACTTCTGCCTCCCTTTCTTGTGTTATTTCTATTTGGCCTATCTTTAAAATATTCCAAATATATGTCATCATATTACCTTCTCTCTACAGATCTTTCTTTTACTTAGAGCATTTCCCATCCCACAAACTCTACTCCACCCACAACCAGTACTGTTCTAAATTGGTTACACTTCAGCCTTTACAGAGCATCATCCTGTGACTTCCCTCTACAACTTTCCTGAGTTAGATCCACAGCATCTTATGTCTTCTACTTTGTAAACTTAATCCTTTCCTTTACTAGAGTCCATCTTCAAGTAATTTGTTTAGAAAGGATTTGTGAGAAAATAACTCATCCATCATTACCTGAAAAATATCTTCATTTTGCCTTCATAATTATTTGATATTTGGTGTGTTGATAGAAATCTTTATTTAAAGTAATTTCCTCCAGAAATGTGATAGCAGAGCAGGGTTCTGAAATGGCTGAGTAAGGTATTTGGCAAGTCCTTTTCCCAAATAGCAATGAAAAAATTGGACAAAAGTCACCAAAACAACCATTTAGGATTCTGGAAATTTACTAAAAGCATAGCATTTATTCAAGAAAATCTACTGAACCTCAGTAAGAACAGTGGGAGTCTGTGGGGACAAGAAATACAACTTGTGCCAGTGATTTATTGAACGGGATGCTAAGTAGGCCTACTCCTAATTCAGCTTCTTTATTTCCTCATCCATATATTCCACCATTGAGAGTTATAGCAGAACATAGTGGTCTGTGACACAGGATGAAAACCCTCCCATCTTCACAGGGTATCACTCAAAGCTGTCCTCTCAGCTGCATCTTCAGAGGACATCCATTTGGTCTATCAACCTGACATGAACATTCTTTATGTCCTCAGATCAAGGTACTAAATAAGGACCTACAGACAGGAAGTACAAAACCGCACAAGAAATATGTGTAGGTACCATTTAACATGAATTGCTGAACCATTCAGTATAGAATAGGTCCAATATAATGAACTTGCTTCCAAGTTACCAGTTGGTTTCCTCAAGGAAAGGTGCCCATCCATATGTAAGTCTTGGATTGGGGTCTGTCCAGTCCTTGGTTAATGGAAGTCCATCCATAGTCTCCATGCCTACTGCCTTCAGCTGCTCACAGGGCCAGTACTGAGGTGGATTATGACAGAGACTAGCTTAAATCAACTGGGTCTTTAGTGTCTTTTCATGGTGACTATTTTTTTTTAATTCAGTTTTATTGAGATATACTCACATATCATACAATCATCCATGGTGTACAATCAACTATTCACAGTGCCATCAAATAGTTGTGCATTCATCACCCCAATCTATTTTTTGAACATTTTCCTTATACCAGAAAAAGTAAAAATAATAATAAAAAACAAAAGTAAAGAAGAACACCCAAATCATTCCCCCCCAATCCTATTTTTCATTTAGTTTTTGTCCTCATTTTTCTACTCATCCATCCATACACTGGATAAAGGGAGTGTGATCCACAAGGCTTTCACAATCACACTGTCACCGCTTGTAAGCTACATTGTTATACAATCGTCTTCAATAGTCAAGGCTACCAGGTTGCAGTTTAATAGTTTCAGGTATTTACTTCCAGCTATTCCAATACCTTAAAACCTAAAATGGGTTATCTATATAGTGCATAAGAGTGCCCACCAGAGTGATCACTGGGCTCCATTTGGAATCTCTCAGCCACTGAAACTTTATTTTGTTTCATTTCGCATCCCTCTTTTGGTCAAGAAGATGTTCTCAATCCCATGATGCTGGGTCCAGATTCATCATTGGGAATCATATCCTGCATTGCCAGGGAGATTTACACTCCTCGGACTCAGGTCCCACGTAGAGGGGAGAGCAGTGAGTTCACATGGTGTCTAATTTTTGAAGGGTATTAATATTCAATAGAAGAACTTTATCCTATAAATCAGCTTTCTTCAACAGATTTATCCACATGCCATTTTCCTAATTCTTCTTGTCTCTGATTTTTAAATCTTTGCCAATTTAGAACCATAACCAACCCGCCAAGTCAATCACCACTATCCATTAATCCATATATTGTTTTTATCTCTGACCACTTCTCTTTCTACACAAAGTGGTTACATAGGGCATTGTCTGAAACTTAACTACTAGGGAAAATTTCCCTTCCACTCTCTTTCATGGCCATCTGGTAGCAGGGTTTTAGCACAGCACCAGGGACCAGTAGCAGTAGTAGATGTCACAATGTGTCACCCAGATTTCTTCTCAAGTTTGAGGCATTCATACCTCTGTCAGGAGTGTTCGCTGCTTGCAGCCCCCATCTTAGTCCCTGGTAAGTAATTGTCCTTAGTCAAGGGACATTGCCTTGCACTAGGTTATACCCTCTCACCCGGGTCAGCATGTATTCATGGACTGGTAGATGCAGGGTTATAAAATCTGGCTTCAGTTTGGTACAAATCTAAAAGCCCACCTTTTAATCCTTGGATATGGTACTTGTCTCCACTTTTTAAGTCTTTTAACTTCTTTCCATAATATTTTGTTGTTTTCTGTAACAGACTTTGCACTTTTTAAAAAAGAAATTATACTCTATTTTTGGTACATAAATCTTTCTCCTTCAGTCTTGCAAAATCACTTACTACTTTTCATAGTTTTTTGTCTCCATTATTGTGCATCTCCACCATCTTCCAGGAAGGCTTGACCTCTAGTGTCTCTGTTATGTTTTTAACCAACCCACTGATAAGCCTTGAGTCATCTCCTCTTGATCATTTTCAGCCCATCCTTCTGCACCAAACTCATGAGGAACCTACACATGAACTGTTTGTTACGCACTCTCCCCACCCCCACTTTCTCCAGTGTTCCCTCCTCTACAGTGCTCTTTCCTAGGGAGAATAGTTATTTTGACTGCCCTGAACTGTTGTCTCTGCCACTTCAGCTGCACAGTGTCACCGTGTGTTGGGAGTTGAACCATGTCCCCACAAAACATATTCAAGTCCTGACCCCTGGTCCTGTGGGTGTGAACTCTCTTGTAAATAGAATTTTCGAAGATCCTATTAAAATGAGGTAAAATTGAATACATGTTGGCCTCTATTCAATACGACTGGAATCCTTATTATCAAAGGAAATTTGGACAGAGAAGCAAAAACAACAGGAGGAGACCGAAGGAGGCAGATTACCATGTGACCGAGGCAGAGAATGATTGTCAGCAAACTACCAGCAGAACACTACAGACTTAAGAGAAGTCATGGCCTGTTGATACCTTGATTTTGGGCTTCTAGCCTCCAAATCTGAGACAATCAATTCCAATTGTTTAAACCAACCAACCCATGGTATTTGCTACAGCAAACCTGGAAAACTAAGACATGATGTTCTACTTACACTCTCGCTTGTTGTACCAGATCAGAAAATTGTCCCCAGGAAGAGAGCCAAGGTGATTGTGGTGCCATATCATAAGTTTCCTTTCTCTTTTGGATCATAATTGTCCTGCCTGTCATGCAATTCTTGAAAATAGTTATCTCCTGGCTCATACATCATGTTCAGTTTTGTGTTTGTTTGCAGCAGTGGCCTAAGGAACTAAATATATTACAATAGCCAGCAGCATAAATTCATCCCATTATTTTTTCTAATATTTTAGACCTTCCACCTATCTTCTTTGATACCAGTTACATGTATGTTAGGCTACTTGATATTGTCCTACAAGTCATTGATTCTCTGATCATTGTTGATCCACCTATTTTCATCTATGTTTCAGTTTGGAAGGTTGAAATACACTGGTGTTCTCATCTACTATGTTGAATCTGCTCTTAAATTTATCCATTGCATTTTTTTCCCCATCCATATACGAAATTTTGGCTCAGGATTTCAATTTGCTTGTTGTTTGTTTGTTTTTAATTCTCTACTGAGAGTCTCATTCTGTTTTCTCATTATGCCCATGCTTACTTTAAATCTTTATTGTATATAATGGCTGTTTTAGAGTATATTTTGCTAATTCCAATATTTCTGTCATTCTGTGGATTCTACTGATGTTTTTTCTGCTGGTTTTTGGTCATATTTTCTTATGTATTCACATCTTTAATTAGTTAGTCAATTTGTGTTTTTGTTTGTTTTTTGCAGGCAGGAAATTGTGGATCCTATCTTGTTGAGTATCTGGGTTTTGTCTTCTTCCTTTAAATAGTGTTGAATTTATTCTGCCACACAGTTTGCTCACATATGAATCTGTTTGATTATTTTAAAGTTAGTTTTTATGCTTCCTTAGAACAGAGTAGAGTAGTTATTATGTTAATTTTGGAGTATTCCTAGTCTCTAAGACCTAGAGAGTTTTTTTCTGGGGTCTTAAATGAATGCCTAGAGTTGTTCAACAAACTATTTCCACTATGGTTCTATGGAAATACAATGTCTGCCAGCACCCTGCAATACGTAGTTCTTATTCAACTATATTCACTTTGAAAACCATTCCTTGTCAGACCTTGTATAGTCTTGATCCATGTATGTGCTACTGTATTTGGGCAACGACTTAAAGGGAGCCTGGGCATCCCTCTGCATTGCATTCTATGAAAAGCTGTCCTATTTCTGATACCCTGTATTGGAATTCCAGATATGTCAGCATCTGAGAACTCTAATTTCTCACTCCTTAGCTCCGCAAGACCACTGTGCTTTGTTTGGATTCATTCCCTTGAGATACAGTTAACAAATAATCTGCAATCAGGAAGTTTGGATCATCCTGGGGCTTACCTTATGACTTTGTCTTCTATCAGTAATCCTTACCCTGCAAAGCCTGTTGTCTAATATGTGACAACAGTTTCTCTCATTTCATTCTTGTTTATGGTAGTAGGAAAGCTAGTCTATTACAAGTTGCTCTACTATAACCCAAAGCAGAAAATTCTGATTTTTTAAAAATGAAGATATTATTCACTTGATGCCTGTACTTTAAAATGCAAAAGGAAAAGTAGTTTTGTTTTGTTGCATGTAAATATAGAGTCTTTAGATTTAAGTGATTTGCAAATTATTTTAGTGCTTACATCACCAGAAATGGTATTTAGGGGCAACAATAAAGTATAACAATACCACAAATTAAACAAAATTCTAAATTTCCATAACCTGCAAATGATTAGGGAAAAAATGATATAAGTAAAATTATATCAGACTATTTGAAAAAAATATAACCAAAGATATATGGATAGATAGATAGACAGACAGATAGATGGACAGATAGACAGACATAGATAGATGGATAGATGGATGGATGGCTGCTCTTGAAATTAAATTCTTGAAATTGCCCCTGTTTCTTAGAGCAATATGTTCATACAAACTCATTGTTTATCTGAGAAGGAAAAACAAATATCATGCATTTATATAAAGCATTTCTTCTTACTTTTATACTTGCATAGAAGTTGCCTTTCTATGAAGAAGGTACTATGAATGATTTTATCCCTTTTGCAGTGCAAAAAAAAAGTACAAAATAGTGCTTCTCTATTTCAGGTCTCAGTTAAAAGTGTCCACATAGAATTTTAGCCTCATTCTTTTACTACAGTTTCATCTTCCATACATAGTTTCTGTGTGATATGGAGTTATAATCAAAAATTATATGCTATTCTCCTCTCTGTTTCCCAACTTCAAAATGTAAGGCCTCAATTTTAATCCAAAATTATTTATTTTTTTAGTGTTCTCTATCAGTAGATATCATAAATCTATCACTTGAAACTATTTATTTCACAAGGACCTACCCCCCATTTTTCTAAGTAAATAATTACAAATGTTTTTGATATGCATATGTTATGAAACCTATTATCTGAGCTCTAAAAATAATTATTCTGTCACACTAATCCATCAAACATGGTTTCCTGCAGTGGGTTCAAAATTTGTATTAAATGTTTATTATTCCAACATCTCACATGTCATTAAATACGGGAAAGAGCCCCCGCCGCCGGTACCCTCCGAGCAACGCTGAGAGCCGAGGGTTCAGCAACCGGCCGCCACCCCCCCCCAGACGATTTAACTGAGACCGCAGGAGATTGCAGTTTTGAGTTTACAGAGACCATTGACATGTATAAAGGGTAATGCGTACTTTAATAAATTTATTGTGCAAAGTGGAAAGAACTCTGTTTTAAGCTGTCAACATTGATTGCACATTTTTGGATCAGCAATAAATATGTGTTGGTCAAATAACTATTGTGACATAATGTAGAAAAATGAGCAGGCATCAAAAAGGGGAATATTTCATTCATGTAATTAGCTCTAGATAGTAAATGTTTCCTCTGAATCACAGTGAAGTTTTCTTTCAAATACCTCCATAATGTGCATCTAGTATGCCTACATTTCCTTTACATTACATTTTCTGGATCCAGTCCCCCCCCATTATTTCCACACATATACAAAAAACATCCTATCAAATGCATTTTTGTTTGCTGAAAAAATGGGTGTGTTTTCATATTTTAATATTTTTTCTGAAGTAGCTGGAAACTGAAACACATGGTGCACATTGAAACATGCATCCAGAGAGATCACGCATGGTTGAATGGCCTGGTAAGAGCTAAAGAGGAAGAAACAGAGGATTAAAATAGTTGAAAAGATTAAAAGACTTCTAATTTTCATGTGAAATTTTTAAAGAAAATAAATACTGATACAAAAATTAGTTCCTAAGAATAATGCCTTAAAGTGAGAATATATAAAGAATATTACAATCTGTTCTGGTTTGCTGAAGTTGCTGTTATGCAAAATACTGGCAATGGATTGGCTTTTATAAAGGGGTTTTTTTGGGTCACAGATTTACAGTTCTAAGCCCATAAAGTGTCCAAACTAATGCATCAACAAGAGGAAGGAAAATCAATGGTGTTCGGAACACCTATCAGCTGGGAAGGCACTTGACTGGTGTCTGCTCGTCCTTTGCTCCCGGGTTGTGTTTCAAAATGGCTTTCTCCAAAATGTCTTTGGCCTTCTGTCTCTCTTAGCTTCTCTCAGCTCCCTGCTTGGTTCGCCTGGGGAGTTCTCTAAGCTTCTGGGAGTCCTCTCTTAGCTTCTCCAGGGCAAGCTGTGGGATTCATCTCTTAGTTTAGCATCTCCAAATGTTCTCTCCAAGCATCTCCAAGCATCAGTGTCTGTGTCAGCTCTTGAGCTCTCTTAAGTACTCCAGTGAATTAATCAAGACCCACCCTGAATGGGTGGGGTCCACACCTCCATGGAAATAATTTAATCAAAGGTATCGCTCACAGTTGAGTGAGTCACATCTCCATTGAAACACTGAATCAAAAGTTTCCACCCTAAATAAAAGATGAATAAGTCTGCCCCCACAAGATTGTGTTAAAAAACATGGCTTTTCTGGGGGACATAATATATCCAAACCAGTACACCATCTTACAAATATTATGGTTTCTTTGCTTAGTGCTTTCATTGATTCAACAATCTTGTATTGAATATTCCAGGCCTTATCTAAGACATATGTTACTGTACAGGAAGGAATACAGGTAGCAGTTCAGGTCAAGAATGACTATGAAGATGACAGGATTAGTGGAGATGATATTAATGAATGCAGCAGAATTTAAATATGCAATATCAGAATGCAGTAAATGAATGAGAGATACTCAGAGCCCATGGGGTTTTCATAAGAGGGAGAGAATTTTCAGTAGAAAATTAATCACTTAAGTTGCATCTTTGAGGGCAAACAGCATTTCTTCATGATGTGGTAAAATTGGAAACAATAAAAGGAAGAAGAAATGTGAATAAAGTCACAGAAGATAGTAACTGCAAGAAAAATTTTAAAAACTAAAAATAATCTAGATTGGTAGTAATTTAGTGTTTAAAAATGAATGACGTCAAGCAGGTTTAGAAAAGAAACCCTGCTCCATAATCTGTAGAGCCTAGAATGCTAGGATTAGTAATTTGATAGGCAGAAAGTATATTAAAATTCAGAATTAACAGTATGTGAACTACTTTTACCTGGTGTGATTTTGAAGGGAAGTTTTGGTCTAGGGAAGACTAGTGTAATAGCTTGCAGACTACTATGGTATTCTGAGAGGGGAATGAAATACTGAAATATAATGATTGCAGGTTGGTTCAAAAATAGAATGGGAAAGGGGGTCAAATTATGAAAAATTAAATACCAAAAGATTTTAAAAGATGACAGGAAGAGCTAGAATTAGCTCAGATATTTCTTCTAATGTGAAATAAGGGTGGTAGCTTAAAAGAAATAGAGAAGTTACGATGAGCAGGTTCAGAAAAAAGAGGAGAAATGTGGTTTGGAAAATTTAAATTTGAGGTTCTGGCAATATCTCTCTGAGTAAAGTGATCCATGAGGCTCTTTGAAACATAGCTCTGGACTTTAGGCATGAAAGTGGGAGGATCATTATTAGGATTTGGGGTCAAATTACAAAGATATATTAGTTCAGGCTATGTGGATATGTGTAGGTGTCACTAGCTCAATTTGGTCTATATTGCCAGATTCTGGGGAAATTCTGAAATTAAGAGACTGTAGAGTAAATTTCAGGATTAACTATTCGAGAAATAGAAGAGGGTTTACAGAAGTTTTGCTAATGAGAGATGAGTGCTTCTCCCACAAAAAGAGGTCAGGCATTTCTATTGTAAACAAATGTAAGAAATTATGTTATTTTAGAAAATATGATATGTCAATAAGATGCAAATGGTAAATTTCCATTTGTATGGAGTTTTGAGGAATACTGCCTAATAGGCCTGGGATGTAGATGAACAGGTATTTAACCCTGTTTAGCCACCAGTTAAGGGAGATATTTTCTTAACAGAAATATTTAACAGAGATATTTCTAACAGATTATTTCTAAACAGATTATTTACTTCTCTTTAAAGGTATTCTGTTTAGTGGATGAGGTGTTCTTTCATTGCCAGAGTGAAGTCTGGCTGGCACATATTTATGCTATTAGGGAGGCAAGTCCTATATCCTGACACGTTTTATTCTTTGTAGAGAGAGAAAGTGTGACAGAATGGACTATCCGATGCTGGGTATCAGACAAACCACTGATAAAATCTCATTTTTCTAACACATTAGCATTGCGGCTTCAGTGGAGTTACTTAACTTTTTCTGAATGTCATTTTTTTTTTCAAAGGAGAAATGGAGCCCCCAAAAAATTATTGTAAAGATAAAATAAGAAGAAATAGATAACAGGCACATGGCAGCAAGGAATTTTCTTTGCTCATCAAGCAAACTTTAGATTCTGAAATCAGACTTCAAGTTCCATTGATTCTTGTTCTTGATGGTTAACATATAGACTAATGTTTCAAATTTGTACAACTTCCATTGTAAAACATAAATCATAATTCTACTTATTAAATCAATCTACTATGAATTAATAAGGATGAGTTGATTTCCAGGATCAAACCCCTGCTGAACATATTTATAAATTTTAGTTTCCCACACTATGAAATAAGAAGCATGTAGTTACCCTCTCAGGTTCTATCTGAAGTATCTTTCTCCCTCTTAATCATTTTCTTCAGTCTTTTGTACCTCAGTACCTCATGGATTGGTTGCAAACCAAGAGGCACCTGGGGTCAGGAAAGAAATGGAAGAAGTTAAGGAGCACACGCTTCATAAATAAGTAGCCGGCAATAAATCCTATTGGAAACAGATGTGCAGAAATGCGGCCTATATTTTCTCATGGGAAGCTGGACTGTATGCGTGTGTGTGTGTGTGTGTGTGTGTGTATGAGAGAGAAAGAGAGAGAGAGAGAGAGGAGAGAGAAATATCCAGATTTTCAGGAGTTAGAAAAATATTCAATTGCCAATGCTAACAGTTAAAAAAAAAACAAAACTTCAAACAAAATATGGGTCATATTTTACCCTCAGACTGATAACTTCCATGTAGAAATGTAGAAAAAGCAAAGTAAGATTCCATTCCCCTGCTTTGCCTCAAGCTCACTCCCAATATACTAAAAATAAGTTTCCAACACACATAAACTTCTTTTAAAAAAAGCAAAATTTATAATATTCTACCCTGTTTTCTGCACATTTCTTTTCACTTTGAAATATGCTTTCCTGGCTTATACTTGACAAACAATCTATTCTTTGGATGTGCCATCAGTTCTTTCACTAGTTCCCTACTGGAAACCCTTTATGCTTTTCTGAATTGTATTAATATTTTAAAAATATCCATTTAAATTCCTTGTATATTTTAGAAATACATCTAAATGAGTAAATGTCTAAATTTATTTTTTCTCAACCTGTTTATAGAATAGTATTAACTAATAAAAGTGTTTAGAGAAACTTATCCCTGGAAATGCTTAGTGATTTTAAGGTGAGGAAAAAGATTTTCAAATGATATTGAAAATGAAAACTATCACTTTAATGCCATAGATGTCTAGAATTCATTCCAGTCTTCTTTGCATTAACCAAGCAAAATGCAAATAACTTTAAATACTATTTAACTTTAAATAGACTAAAACAGGTTGCAGTATTCGCTACCTATTGAAAGCAATACCTTGTCTGGAAGTTAGTTTTATTTCCTTCTCAAATATTCATATTAGGCAAAATACACATGCTGTCATGACAACTACATGAAAATTTTAGCCTGAATGTATTTTTTCAATACAACAGGATAAAAGTTTTCACTAATATCCAAGATTTTAAATCATGATCTTTTTTTGTATCCCTGATTCCGCACAATATTTCATACTTTTAATCTATTTTTAAATAATGTTTCTAAATGTATTTTCTTCTCTGCCATTGAGAGATATAATTTTACATGTTTACATTAATTATATATTTGGATTTATCAAGGAATATAGATAAAACAGATGCTTGAAAAAATTAAGCATTTGTAGTAGATAAACTGTTTTCTAAATGTTATTGTTTTTCTCTATTAGAGAAGTTATGGGTTTATGGAAAAATCATGCATAAAATACAGGTTCCCATGGGTTATTTTGCAAATATATTCATAAAATGGAAGGATATAATAGTTTTCTACTGTGCAAATCCACAATTCTGCAGACACTACTTATATTAAAAATAAAGTTTTTTCATTTTAATTATTTCCCTTTATTGATGCATTTAACCTATATTGTTGGAAGTCAACTCACTATAACATTTGCACAATGAGATAAGAGAGAAATACAGGTCTTCTGGAGGCAAAATTAAAATTATGTTAGCACCAGATTCCATTATCAGACAACCGTCTCTCTAACCTTTAACACTATGTTCCCTAAAATTGGGAATATATTAATATATCACAATAAAACAAGCTACCTGGACAATAATACTGTAAAAAGTACACTCATTTTGGGAAGCAATTTTTTCTCCCTAGTTAAATGAGAAAAGGTTATACAATGAACACCAGTATTCCTAAGAAATTCTCAGACACTTCTCAATCTTAATTTTCTTTAAGGGGACAATGACAACAACAACAGCCTGGCATGAACACACTGACTTGGAAATGTTCACCCCAACACTATGTGGGATCAGTCATTTGTCCAAAGCCACATAACTGGAATCTGCAATACCAAATCTCTGATCTGGGTTTTTTGACTCTAGATCAGCACTCTGTAACAAATTAGTTAACAGTTAAGCCCTTATTCCATATTTAAAGCATATATTTTCTTTTCATGTGACTCAAAGAGATTGGAACAAAAATTAAAACTATGCCCAGAATAACTAGAGCTATTCTCCCTATTTTTTTATGTGTAGCAGTAATTTTAACACTTGAAACAAAATTAAAATGTTGTTGTTATTATTAAGAGACTCAGGGCTAATCATACAGAGATCTCCTGCGATTCCCTAGGTTAAACTCAGAGAGTAAAAAGGAAATCTAGAGAGAGATGGTGACAAACTGAAATTTACCCATATTTTGCTTTGCAGGAGTATCATTTTTAACATGTAAGTATATTTCCTTCTCCTTTAAAAAATGTAATGGGCATGCTTGTGTGTATTTTCATACATATGCAATGGATGTAGTACTAACAGAATGACTATGCATTTTTAAAAACTTAACACCACATCATGAAAATTTCCCCATGCCATTAAATACTCATTGAAAATACAGTTTTATTTGACTCAAGGTAATCTTTCTGTATTTTTGAGAAAATCTTTGATAGCAACAGGTTTCATATGAGAAAGCCTCAGCTATATTAAAATAAAAAGATACTTTCTGCTGTCTACTATTTGGTTCTATATTCAGTAGAATTTGTAAATTATTTTTGTTGTATTTAAGTTTCTCTGGAATATTCAAGAAGAGGAAGTATTTCCATTGTTCCCTAAAAATCTTCAGCTCACAGAAAGTGAACCATTGCAAAATTTCAAAAATTCATAGAATCCCTGATACATGAGGAGAAGTTATAATAATAGTAGCTACTCTCCAAAGTTAACTGGAGGCTCTAGACTCATTACTATTGCATGTAACAGAGAATTCATGTATTTCATATACTAACCTTAAGCATGAAGATGGAAGTTGACAGAGCAATGGAAGAGGTGGTTCTTATAGCTGGCAGATACTATATTATTAAGCGATAAAATTTGCCTCAAATTTTCATGAGAGAAAGAAACTTCTTCTAATTCCAAGAGAGAAATTTTATGCAAGGAAGTCCTCTGACCGCTCCATTCCACATTTACTGGTATATCTAATTAGAAATTCGGGGAAAAAGAATGAGAATGTGTGGATCAGCCTCCTTTTCTCTCATTTTGAAGTGCAGTATCCTCAGAATCCACATTTTTCTTCTATCCCATGTTAGGTAACCTTAACTTATTCTAAGGGCCCTGCAGCTGCTCCCACTGCTAGCGACTAGAGAGTAAAAACTTTGGAGGAAGTCTTGGGAAACCTCTTCAGCCATATGCCGAATCTTTATGCTTCAATTCTGTTTATAAGAAAGACAGCTTAAAAATGTGAAATCATAATTCAGGAAGAAATTAAAGCATGTTTTATCTCCTCAACCTCCAACCTACATAAACAGCAGTTTGAGAATTCATATGTCATGAAAACAAACATTATTGAGAGCTTTTCTAGGCCAATTCTATTTTCTCATTCAATAAAGGATGAACTTGAATTGGAAAATATTTGATGTTAATGTCATATTGCAAAACTTCATGGTTGAGGCCTAGGCTAGCAGGAATGACCAACTCTGATTGCCTGAGTGCTTGTATAAATGTGTGCACGGTGGCAGCAGTAAAATCTGTCCAATAAGATGAAGCTCATAAAAAAATGCTTGCATCACATATAAGTTCCTCAATCAGGTATTGTGCCCTGAACTGTAAGAAAATGCACCAACATTTTGGTCTAAAATATCACGTTAGAGAAAAATAAGTAATTGCCAGGAATGTGATTTGAGGGTAACAAGAAGTTTTCCCTTAAGAAGAAAAAAGTTATCTTTTCCTATAAATTTAATTTTCCTCTGTCCAAACTCATGGCACATGCTGCCACTGGAGTGGTAAGTCAGAGACTCAAGGAAAATGACTGCAGTAAGAATCAAACTTGTCCACAAATGCATTGTCTAAGTCCAGAATGAGTCAGGCATAGCCCAACTACACCAACGGTTAACATGATAACAGGCTAGTGAAGCAAAAGCTGTACTGAAAGCCATTGGGATTGGGGGAGGACAATGTAAAAGCTGGCAGCATACCATGGCCTAAGCTTTGCTGTTATTTAGACCACTCAACAGTAGTAATGTTATAAAGGGAATGTCTAATTAACACTTTGTTTTATCTACATGAACGGAAAAATACCATAATATTACTCTTTAAATGTACAGCAAAATATTTTCAAAGTCCCTTAGCCAACACACACACACACACACACACACACACACACAATTAAATTATTGTATAACTCTCAAAAAATATATAGAAAAGCCCTTAGGGTTAGGGATTGGTATGGGGATGAGTTTGGTAAGTGTAAATTTTGAAGCTTTGCTGTCTTTGAGGTGAAGGATAACGCACAACTCAAATTTAGGGTTTTGATGCCCACAGGGAAATGGGAGACTGAGGCCCTTGTACAAAGTAGTGTAGATGAATCAGGGATCCTTGATGCCAAACTGAGATAAGCAGTGTAAAATCTTACATTTCTCTGATTACAGTGACCATAAATAAAGGATTAGTCTCCAAAATAAAGAAAGAACTACGTATCAATAGGAAAATTACAAGTAATCTAATTTAAATATGGACCAAGTGTTAATATTTACCAAATGAGAAGCAAACTCTTTTTATACATATATGTAGGAAAGAAAAAGTGTTCTTGAACATATACACTTCATGCAATGCACAAAAATGTTCTTTGTGGGCTTATTTTAAATCCAAAAAATCTGGACAAAATCAAAATGTCTTGCAGCAAAATGACAAATAATTTAGTTTTTGAATATTTACATAAGACTGTGAAATAGCAGTGCAACAAATGAGCGACCACTTCAGACATTAACAAAGAGAAATTTGAAAAATAAAAGCAAGTCACAGAATAATACATCCTATATGATATAACTTACAAACAATACAGAAACCCAAAATACAAATTATACACACACAAACACACACATACTTAGAATTTATATATGTATATTGTACAACTATAGCAAAAATCATGGCAATGGTTAAGACAAAATTCAATTTATTCTTGAGGAAGAGATAATGAGGAACAGAATGAGGAGAGGCATACCAAGGTCTTTAAAGTCATTATGAGCTACTATTCTTTAGGTGGGTGGTGGGTAAACGGGTATTGCATTACTAAATATTCCCTACCTACAATAATCATTATGTATATATAAGTTAAAAATAATAACTTAAAATATTATAAAGTTAGTTGATTTTGAAAGTTCCTTAGATTGTTTATCAACATCCCTTCAATTGGTCCTCCCCAATCATGTCCTTTACAAAACTCTCAGATTTTTATCTGTGATTTTTTTTTTCCTTCAGCAACAGTAAACCAATAGAATTTGAGTGTGTACAATGCAATTGTATGGTTCAAAGTTATCTGTTGGTTGGTTTTAATACTTGAGTTGGAATTTATCTTTTTCATGTTGAAGCTGTTAATTAGGATTTTTATTTCAGCATGACATGTCTAGTGTGATATGGAGCAATAAAATATATATTAAGTTACTTTAAGTTAATTAATATATTATTAAGTTAATTTAATATATTGTTCAAAATCTATATTGCATTCATCAAGAAACCAATGACCAATAAAAAGCCTTATTTAAAAATATATAGCATAAAGTCTACTTACACTTGGTGGAATTTAACAAGATGTTAGATGTCAAAAGAGGATATAGCATTTGAATCAACTAACCTAAAATTTATTGATTTTATGTATACAAATGACATTATGCCTCTCAAGATGTGGTCTTGGCTGATCAGAATCTATTTTGGTGTTGCCATCTGGCCAAAGCAAATTTTAAAGCTCTCTTTTTTATCTGCACTTCATATGCTATACCACATTTGTTTGAACATATATAATATTGTCAAATCTTTGTCTTGTGTCTGTGAATCAAGTGAGTGGGATGATTAACCTGGCTAATAAAGTTTTGATTAGGAAGTAATGTTGATTACAAAGTAATAAAACTCTCTTTATGTGTGTTTACAGGTAGGTATGTTTTGTACTTTATACATTGACTTTGAACTTATATCCAAAGTGGGATTTTATACTGTTTTGGATCACTAAAAGCAGCATTGAAACAACATGCAACACAGAGATTATTGCAAAGAATCATCTTTAGGCATACAATCTGATGCCTTTGCTACATAACTAAAATATTTTCAATTTACAGTTAAAACTGTATATTTATTTGTAGACTTACTTTTCATCATAGAATTCAATAACATGTAAATTGAATTTTCATTGCTCAAAGGTCTGAAATCACCAACTCTGTTTTACTCAGGATATTTTATATTCCTTGGTAACTCTAGACCTCCTAGGAACAGACACTTAAAATGGTAAAGTAAAAGATGTATCTTCTTATTATTTTCACTTTTTTCAGAATATAATAAAGACAATGCATGTTATAGAAAACTGTCTGACACAATTCCATTTGTAATTATCATAAACTTAATTGTTGTGTATTGATTGATTAAATTCATTTATTCAGTAAATATTGATTAAGTTCCTACCATGTACCATATGCTGAAAGGCTTACATAAATTATTTCTAATACTCGTAGAAAAACCCAATGAGGTTATGTTTCTTTAAATTACCATTTTCAAATGAGAGAATTGAAGTAATTTTGCCAGTGTCATGAATTAGATATATATTAGACAGACACTGCTAATATCTATTTCCTTTATAAATACCCATGCAAGATGCCAGATGGCACAGTAGACAGACAACATAAAGCTAGAAAACCCACTGCCTAGCTGTGTTCCATGGATCAGCCTGAGGGCAGCCCACTTACCAAAGTGATAAGATGTGCTATGAGAGGGACACCAGCACCTTTGAGAACCTCAGTGTTGGCTCCCTTCTTCAGGCCTGGGCAGACTGCAGTGCTGCTGTAAAGGAAAGGGCTCCCTCATTACAATGAGGGCTATCAGAGCCCAAAATGATAGAGGCCAGGTGGTGGCCCTTAAACATTAAAAGCCAGGTGGGCACAATTATCACAAGGCACAGCAAGATCAAAGTGGCAGTTAGGGGGCCCATCTGCAGAGAGCTATAGAGGTAGTTAACAGTGATATCACATTGTTGCGAGAGGGAAGATCCAAGGGTACTGCTTACTCTCTACAATCAAGCAGATCAACAAGGATTATCAGGAGACTGAAGGAAGCAGTCCTATTATGAGAAGATCAGTGCTCAGATGTTTCCAGACCTAAGCCATTTCTCAAGCTCTGAAACCATTACTAAAAGAGAGCCTGCATTCCTGTTTGAAAGGACATTGCAAAATCTTGGCAAGTGTATTTAGGAGAAATCCCCCATCCTTCCCAGAAAGATCTACAGCAATTTACTTAAAGGATTATTTCAGAGTAGGCCCAAAACAGAAAAAATAATCTCTGCAGGAGGTCCAAACATTGGTGTCATTTTGGCTATATGATCCAACAGACCTTGGAATATTAGAGGTGTATTTGATAGGAAAACAATCTATCTATGATTCCAAAGAAAAAAAAAATCACAATGTAGACCCCTAGGGTTCCAGATCAAGGTAATGGAATCTGCACCAGAGATGACATACCTTTTTAAAAGCATCTCCTGTCCTTGCCTTTATCTGCCACGCTCATGTGTGAAACTACCTGATATTTTTTTCATTTGTGTTTCTCTGTCACTTCAACATCACCATTCCTAAAATAAACTCTCAATTTCTTCCTATCACACTTCTAAATATACAAGCATTCTCCATCTGAGTGCTTGCTAGCATGATCTATCTGCTCAAGCTTTAAAACAAGGTGTTAACCCAGATTCTTCCATTTTCCTCAGCCCCTACAACCAATACATCACCAAATAAGGTTTTTCATCCATCCACACACCCCACATCATTCTCTACATAGCAGAAAGAGTGGACCCTTTTAAAATATAAATGACATTATGCTGCTCCCAGCTTAAAATGCTTCAAGGACTTCTCTTTGCATTTAGAATACAACCCGTATCTAGGTGTTCAAGTTCCTGCGTGATCTGGCTGTTTCTTCAACATTAACTATGGCTGGTCTGTCCTTCACTAGATACAGATCACTAATTGAACAGATCTGAGATTTTGCAAAGCTGTTTTTATTCCCTCCTTGGCTAAAATGACCATGTCAGAAAGTTCTTTCCTGGACATATTTAAAATAACCACTGTGCATCAACACTATCTCAATCCCTTGTTTCTTTTCCACGTGATACCTATCACAATTTATTTTTTTTTAAATTTGTTCATCAACCTGTTGTCAATCTTTCTCCACTCTGGAATGTACATTAGGTAAAGTGAAGAAGCTATCAGTCTTCTTCACTGTGGAATCCCAGGTGTTTAGCACAGCCTGTAAAATATTGTAGGTACTTGAAAAATATTTTTGAATGTAGTAACCCAAACTAAGATCCAAAGATAGTTTATTTAAATTGCATGTGCAATTATGACAATGCATATTAAACAAAAGTTATTTGGTTGACTTATCATTCCTACTTCTGAGAACAACAGCCTCTTCTACAAAACTTGCCCTATCCTAGTTTTGCCCCTAAGAGAGCGTCTTCATCCTTATATTATCCAATCAAAAAAGGTTTATATTACCCAATCAAATGGCTATGTATGGGAAGTCAACCCAAGCTGGGCTAATTAGAAACTTTCCTAGGATTTTAAAACTCTGAATCCAGAAAAAGATTGGATAACTAAACTGACAATGGCCAACCATATATAAATACAGAACTCTGACCCACTATATGCAGCAACTGGTCCAGAAAACTATAACAGCAATCAGTCCAGGAAACTAAACCACAATCCCAGTAACAATCAGCCCAAATATCCAGGACTTAATCAATTACTGACAGCTTCCCTAATTTTTGTCCCCACTTCCAACTTAGGACCAATGGGAGAAAGCCAAACATAATCCCCTAACCAAATATATAAGATGCCCCTTTTCTAGTTAGCTTTCCTCCAGCTTCCTCATGCTAAGAGTTTCCAGTCAGTACATAAGTCAAGTCTCCCCTTGTTTCTGCTATAAAGCTTTCCAACTCCTCTACCTGCCTTTGAGTGTGTGCCAAATGCAAGTAATGATGCCTGGACTCACTCTCTTGCCATAGCAAACTTTGAATAGTAGCTTTTGATTGTTCTCATGTGTATGTTCATTTATTTCCACAGATACAGGTAGAAACCTTAAAGTTCATGTTTGCCAAGTGTTTCACCATTTAGGGAAAAAAATAAACTGGACAAATAACCAACAAAAATAGAGAAAAATATACGAGATTAATTAGAGTGTTTGAAATCCAAATGAATGTTTAGTCTAGCTTCATTCTGCTTTTCTGTAGATTTGTTGAATTTCTTGGATTTTCTTAGCCAAAAAAGATCCCCCACTCCCCACCCCCACATATATTCTATAATCTTAGCCCTACCTTACTTAGATTAGGGCCTCTGATATATTTAATTGAAAGACTCTCAAAAATGAAGGAGACATTTAAATTCTTCATTGGCAAGGCAGCAAAAATGAGCACTAATTTTATTATTGCTTGAGGAGTTAAATACATGTACACATCCTCTCATGTCATGTGAATAGATGCATCTGATAACATGTTATCTACCTAGTGAGCCAATGGCCAAACCTTTATAATTTTTTGAATGTCAGTACAGATGATACATTGTCCCAGTTGAATTTAATTTGTCCTTCACAGACAAAATTTCAGAATGATTCACATTTTCTTCATTCCTGAGTACGTTGTCTTTGCTGAATTTTATTGATGTTTTAATTTAGCATTCAAATTTCTAATCAAATGGGATTTCCAATGTTCTGTTAATTACAATAATAGCATTTAAAATTAGCATGCAAATGTAGACACAAGATAAATTGAGTATCTGATTGTTAATAGATGGCAAAGTATATTTTTAATATCTCTAGTGTAATCCTGATTAAGATTACTGTCAGCAAGCTACAGAGCATAATATCAAATGGCAACATAATATACAGTAATTTCTTTTTCTAATTCTACACTGTTCTTTAGAGCCCTATCCTGTCTATTTTATTGTAACTGTTGAGCAGGACAAGAAAGAATATGGCATGCAAGCATTTTGTTAAACCATTTCACAGTCCACACTTACTTGCAATAATAATTCATTTTATATGGTCTCAGTAAATATTATGAAAGCTATTTCCCAGAATGACAATTTTGTTGGTATATAAAATAGAATTATGCTTTAGCTTAAATTGTGATGCAACAAGAAATAAAGAATGGAGTCTTAGACAATTAGCAAGTATATCATTTGCATATGTATCTTAAGGGAAGCTAGTAGAACTTGCGTATTTATAATGTGGTTACTAAAGACATTTGGTAACTGAGATATGAATATATAGAATCTTTTTCTCAGAATCTTGTTAAAATTGTAGGAGAGTATAATTTTAAATTCTGATAATTCATAGTATTTAATAGCCTACTTCTTTACCTTTGCATTACTTTATTAATAAAAAGGATAGGTTTCAACTCTGTGTACATTAAGGTTAAAATATTTGAGAATAACATTTTTCATTTCCTGATCATGAAACATGACATTAAAAAATGCATCCAGAATACAGAATTCATTCTTGTAAATTTAATATAAATTCAATTAATATAATTCCAATATATTTTCCCTTGGTTCAAAATAAGACTTAATGTGTGAAAAGGTATCACGATGGGCTAATATATTAGGCATGGTTTTGCCATTTATCCTTTCAGGTTTTCAGTCTTCTATTCCATAAAATGATGATCTTAGCTTAAGGGATCACTAATTCTCCTTTTCCTATTGACATTTTATGAAATCAATATATATACTCTAAGGAGAAATTGAATCTTCCAGAATGCTTGAATGTGGAGAGTTGGAGAGGGTATGGAGAGTGGATGAGTCAGTGTTCTCCACAGAAACAGAACAACAATAGGATATATATATATCCCATATATATGATTTATTTTAAATAATTGACTCACGGGACTGTGGGGGCTGCAAGTCCAAAATATGAAAGGCAGAATGCCAAGCTGGCAACCAAGGCAGGAGTTGACGTTGCAGACTCGAGTCTGAAATCTGTAGGGCAGGTCAGCAGACTGGAAACCAGGCAAGAGTTAATGCTGCACTCTTGAGGCAAAATTTCTTCTCTTCAGTGGGAAACTGCAGTTTTTCATCTTGTTCTGTTTTTTCTCTCTCCCTAGGTCTTCAACCTGATTGGATTAGGCCCATCCACATTATCCAGGGTACTCTGCTTACTTAGTGTCAACTGATTATAGATGTTAATCACATTTACAAAATGCCTTCACGACAACACCTGGAACAGCGTTTGATTAAATAACTGGATACTATAGCTGAGCCAAGTCAACACTTAAATCTAACCAGTTTTAACAATTAGAGGAAACAAAAATTTTTAATATTTAGAATATGGAAATTTAGAGTAGGAATGTATCTTCACATTTATCTAGTACAGTCCCCTCACTCCAGATGAAACACCCATCTTCAGGAAGTTTGTAAATTAAGAAATTATATTCAAAGTAAAGGCAGCGCATGCGCGCTGGGGCCGCGGTCTCGGGCCTCCCCGGCGCCTTCTCCGAGCACCTCGGGCCCCGGGCCGCGGGCGCCCCCCTTTCGGAGAAGAGAGGCCCTAGGCCCGGGGTGGGGCGCGGGGTCCACAGGGTCGTCACTAGGGAGTGGGGCAGGGGTCAGAGCTGGGCCAGGAACGCGCCTGGGGGAGCGCTGCCTCTGGGGGGAAGGAAGAGCTCGGGACTCGGGGCGGGTCGGGGCCCCACCGGGGGGACGCGCGAAGCCCCCCGGAGCGCGCACCTAGAGGGGGAGCTGCGTGGGCGCCGCGCTCCAGCCCCGTAAGGCTGCCGCGAGGCGGAAAGGGCGCGTTCTCGGCGCAGCCTCCGCGGGGAACACGGGCTCCAAGCTCGTGTGGGTCGTGTGGAGGTGGGAGAACCCGGGAACGGGCCCGGCCCGGGGCGCCCTCCGGCCTGGGCAGCAGCGGGCGGCAGCGGTGCCCCGGGAGGAGGGAGCCGGGACCGCGCGCACCGGGGAAGGACGGCGTCAGGCGGGGCCCTTCCCTCGGCCGCGGGGTGGGCGCCTGCACGGCCGCCGGGCACACAGCTGGGGCGTCCCCGCGGAGACGGCCCGAAGGTTTGTCCTGGCCTGTGTGCTCGCCGCCAGGTAAACGGTGTTTCTTCCCCAGAACAGTGGTTGCGTTTGGGGCTTGGGACGGGAATTGACGGGGGAGAGGCAGGAGGGAACTTTCTGGGCTGGTGGAAATGGCATTAGGGTCACACAGGTGTCTGTATTTATCAAAACCTACTGCAGGGTACACTGAATATTTGGGCATTTCACTGCATGTCAATTTATCTAAAAAAAAAAAAACAATTATAAACAAATATTGAGTTCTACTCAGTGATGAACACACAGGAGTGTCCAGGGTGAGGTGTGCTGATGTCTGGCACTTTGAAATGGATCCAAAACGAAGACAGACGGAGGGACTGACATACAGACAGCTAAGCAACAAAGCCAGCATGGGAACACATGTTATACAGTCTGGGAAGTCAGTCCAGGCATGTTGACTGTAAAATTCTTTCAAGTTTTCTGTATGTTTGAATTTTTTCCAAAATCAAATATTGGAAAATGTAAAAAAAAAAAAAAGTAAAGGCAGCAAATACTCAAAATGCATTGTTCCCTTATTATTTTATTATTTACTATATTTTACTATCATCTATTTTACTGTCTCCCTCAATATAACAATATTTACTATGTTTTATTATTATCTATACTCTTGAGATTATTTGTTTATTTTATCTGTATTGTGGAAATAATATAATATAATGCTGTGCTTCTATGCATCCCTTCTGAACTACACATTCAGTGATATCAATGTCTCTTTGGCTATGGCTTGAATATTTTATACCACAGAAACTGGCAAATGCTACAAATCAGAACTTTCTTTGCCTTTATCTCTCCTCTCTTTCTCTCTGCCTGTCTGTCCCTTCCTCCTTCTCTCTTTTCCTCCCTCTCTTTCTCCTTCCCTATCTCCCTTCCTCCTTCCCCCTTCTTTCCTCCCTTCATTCCTTTATTCTACCCTTCCTTCCTTCCTTCCTTCTTTCCTTCCTTCCTTCTTCCCTTCCTTCCTCCCTTTCTTTTTACATAGCTGATTGTTAAACATTTACCAGCACATCATTGACTGAATCCCTAGAATATTGACTTACCCCTTGTCCCCCACCTAAGGTCCTCATCCCTTAACATAAATACTTGTTAAGTGACTCTCCTTGGGACTCTGTCATATTAGATTTCCATAATCACTCCTTTCCCTTGCAGTATTTATCATAGTAAGGGGAATAAGAAGCTCCCATTTTACTAGCTCCTTATGACTGACTAACCTTTTTAAATAGTCCTTTGAGATGACTTTCTTCAAGTTACCCTATTCAAGCTTACCATCTATTTTGTGTCAGGATCCTAGCTTGTTTAAGCAATGATTAAAACTCAATTATTGAAAGCTAACACCACATCAGGAGCAGAAATCATCAAAAAATTTTAAGTATTAATATCTAAATAATTCATAAATGATGGGAAATGAATTACTAAAAAAAAGATGTCCAAGATTGAGAACATAAGAATGCAATTACAATTATTTAAAGTAAAGGAGGAACATCTTGAACAACAATGTATTGTGCCAATGTGATCATTTTCTTTACTACGTCATCACTATCCCCTAGATGAAGTAAGGCAATGTTATTAATTCAAGGCAATTTTTGAATCTTATAAGACATTTTAGTTGGTACTTGTAGTCATTAGGAAACCTTTAGCTACAAATAAGGAAAAATTAAGCTCAAATAAGTTTTAAAAAATAATGGAATGCATTTCTTCATGGTATCCAGAAGCTGTTAAGTGGGTCCTCTCCAGAGTGAGTGAATTCAGTTTCCAAAATATCATCAAACTTTCATAGGCATATATTGTATGTGGCCATTTTTTTGGTGTCCTTAATGTTGTCCTCAAGGCAGTTACCCCGGTGGTTGCAAGAGATCCAGACAGACCCAGGCAACTATTCATATTTTTTGAATTTCCAAAGGAAGAAGAACTTTTGACTTCACATAGTCACAGTTTAAAACAACCCACCCACCCCCAACAGACTGCAGATTTCCTGTTATGTTTCATCGGCCAGAACTGTGCCCCATTCCCATGCCAAATTAGTCACAGGCAAAGGGAAGAGACAAAGGACAGCTTCTGTGAAACATTTGGCAAAGTGAAGGAAACTTCAAATCTGAATGAATTTTGAAGTTCTATGAAGAAGTAGAAAGGGAAACGTAAATGCTTAGTAGGCAACAAATAATGTCCACTGCAGCATCATACCTAACAGTTCGTTAAGTGATGCCTTTGGTTTAGGGAGGAATGTGGTATAACACTTCATATGCAATGTGTAAGTAAAACAACATCAGAAATATTTCAGATGTGGCCTAATATATATTTGAAATGTTTAATTTAGTGTCCCAGCTATGCTTATTTATTAGATTAGTGTTTATTGCTTTTGTTTTATTCAAAAGAAAGTTTGTTTCATTTTATTCATGATAGTTGCATTTAAATAAATGTTCTCTTGTATTTATACTTCTTAAATAAAGGTAAAAAAAAATCATTGTCTTATGGCAGAGTTGTTTTCAAAGAGCAGAAGCCGACTCAAGCTAGCTTAAGTAAAAAGAGATTTATATAAGATTTTTATAAGTGATTTTTATAAGAAATTTTTATAAGTCAAAATTTAATTTCACAGACATCGGAAGGCAGAAGACAGCTGGTCTGTATAAAACTTGAAATTGGAAAGTAAGGAATGGAGAAATATTTTCATTTCTCCTAAGGCAGCATGGTCTTGTGTCTCTTTCTTTTCTGCAAATGTGCTCCAATTTCCTCCGCAGACCACTTTCTCTAACCACCGACTATGTTAAAATTAGTAGGAACAACAGGTGGACCTGAGTCTATATAAGATTATAGATCAGGTTAAGCCCCAAGAGTTTGACCCAGTTTCTGTGAATCTTGATTCCTATTTTTTAAAGAGAATATGGATCTTATATGAACTGATAGTCCCACGATCAGGTTTTTGTTCTGAGCCAGAGAGTTAGGGTTGTGGGAGGATGTGTGTGGGAGGTTGATATCAAAACAGTGAGAGGGACTGTATGAAGGGACAAGTTCTTACAAAAAGATGGTCGTAAGGCAGCAGTGGCTAACAAGTACTCATGGACGCTGAGTCAAGGAAAGTATTATTTGCAGGGGAGGAAGGCTTAGGAATTAGTTCTGAAAACGACTTTGTGATTAAATACATGACTATAACAAAGAGAATGAGAGGAGAAGTATCTACCAGATAAAAAAAAATACTCTAAAACTGTAATAATAAAGCTATCAGTAAGTGGTTCTAAATAGAAAAAAAATGCAACAAAATAGAGAGCAGAAATCACCTATATTTGCAGACATATAGTCCTTGATAAAGGTGGCATTTCAAATTTGCAGAATACAGATTAGTCAATTTGAATGGAAATCACTGGCTGACCTCCAAACCGGCATCCTTGATTGTCCACTTTACCTTGACACGCTAATGGGCATCTCAGCCTCACAAGTCCAAAACAGAGCTTTTGATTTACATCAGTCTAGCCTTTCCCATCTCAATAAATGACAAAACTATCTACGTGATTACTCCAAACGAAAATCTTAGAGGTCTTCCTTAATTCCTCTAGTCCTCAAACCCAAAATTAAAATAACTGCATTGAAAAGGATAACTATTCTGTCATTTTAAATAATACATTTAATGATTATATATACAAAATTTACACTGATACAGTTTTAAATAATGAATTTAATGATCATATATACAAAATTTACTCTGATACAGTTTTAAGTAGTTATAAGTAGAAAACAAAATATTGTGGGCATTAGGGAGGACATGTTAGGTTTTTAAAAATTGTGTGCTGATTTAGTTAATTATTTATTTAATCTTGGGGCTTTTTTATTGATCTTAAAATAAATGGAAGGATATACAAGGCTTATACCTCTAGCCCCATTTTATTACACTCTATGTTATGATAATTGTTATATCACTTACCTGTTTTGTCTAAATCAATTTGTTATGGGATTCTTATTAATTGAACTAAATTTACTGTATATTTTTACCCTGCCACACAGGATCATTCAGTTTCTATGACAATACTTTTTCAAGATAATTTAAAAAAAAATCCCTGGATTTCTTTACTAATATCTAGAAAAATGTATTCATTTGTGCAATATAAAACTATTTTAGACTACATGAAAATGAAAATTTTACATATCTTATTAGCAGTGAAAGAAGTTTGTTTCATTCTTACTGCTGTGCCCTTCCCTCACAATTTATTTCATGATCCATTTCCATCATTTCTTCACTTGTCAGTATAATAACCACGATAAAGATTAATTTCTCTTTCTCCATTTAGCGTCAACTTCTGCCTTGCATATGCTGTGGAATTTAATCGGAAAGCCCATTTTGAGCAATCACACTTCAACGGCTGCATCTTGATGATCGCACCATTAGGATCTATTGAAGAGTAAATCTTGGGAATCAGGGAGAGAGTGCAATACTGAAATCATTTTTTTTGGTGAAGTTTATAATGATTTCTTCATGTCACTCAAATACTTTCTTTTCAGATTTTCAGATAAAGGAATCTAATGCTACAAAATCAGAAATTTTGTAAACTTATTACAGATTGTACGTTTCAGACCAAATGGGTGTATATTTAATTGTATAATTAACATATGGATATGAGAAGAGGTCTTTTTCCTGTAAATTGAACTCATTGCAGTGAAATATCATTATAATTTTTCTGTACTTTCCCTTGTAAATATTTTATTACCCTGTCTTCCTAAGCAGCTATACCAATTTTAAAAATTGGTGGGTGTCTTCTAAATTCTTTTGAGATCTAAAAACTATATCCACAAAAAATAATTCATGAAGGAGTTTTTTTTTTAAATTACATAAATCTGATTCATCCAACCAGCTCAGCTTCTTTCTTTTAAAAATGTGTTGCAAACGAAAATGAACAATTCAAAAAAGTGGATATGGAAGCTAAGGAAAGGTGTCATATTTCTTTTATGTAGAAAATCAAGCTTCAAAAAAATCAAGGTGATATCAGTTAAGTTAGATAAAAGGAAAAATAATTTATTTAATAATTTGTTATTTGCCCAAAGTATTCCTACTTATGAGGAATAGTATTTATCTCTGCCCTAAGCAATCTTAGTTTCAGTCAAAAAACTTATGGCTATGCATTCCATTTATGACAAATTTAAGTTCCAGTTCATTTTTGAGTTCAAGTAGCAAAATACAAAACTGGAATTCTGATATTTTAAAATAATCAAATGTGACATGCATATCTGATATTTTATCAGTCCAAAATTTAAATAAGACTATAATTTTTTATTACTCAAGGTAATTTTTATAAAATTATCCATTCTCTTTAAATTCAGGAAGTTAAGGCTTGCACCAACTTTTCCATTTCTGTTTTATTCAGAAATTCATGGATAAAGCCAACATGTTCCACAAATCCATTCTGGTTTCCCATAACCCAATCAGCCAGACATCCAGTTCTCATCTTTTGTAGTTCATCTCCTGCAGTCTCAGTCTCAGGCCCAGTTTCCTTCATGTTTCTGCTATTGACTTGTCCAACAGCCATGATTCTTTTACTTATATTGGAACTGACCTTTCCACTATGACCTTAGCACTGGGAAATTGACCTTCATTTGCTATTATTCCCAAAGCGGGGAATAGGTACTATAATAGCTACTTAAAATAATTACTTCAACAACTACATAACAAATGCACCCCAAGGATCCTTTACCTGTCTTCCTGGCCAGCTTCATTCATGGCTCCACATGGCAGGGACCAACTCAAGGATCACCCATCAGGGAACACCAGGGAATTCTCTGGCTCCAGAGCCAGTTGGAAATTTGGCTCTTTAGATGCAGCGTTTTCTTTATCTTTCCCGAGATTAGTGGGCATAACAAAGAGTGTCCAACAAGGTGGACCCTCTCAGTAAAAATGGAGAGAAGTTTTAAGGAAGAGCCAAAGTCTTCACCTTTAAAAGCTGAATTGATTTTTTAACTTATAAAATAAAGATTTTTTCCAGCTTCAGAAAAGATTAATAATTCACATCTACAGAGTCATTTACATTTTATTTGGGTAATTATCATCATGTAGGAGCCGATATAAAGCTAATGATACAAAGGCTCATTAACAATTAAAAGAACGTTACACTGGAAGACTCTTCTACAATGTCTTTGACTTTATCCTTATTGAAGGTGATGTTGACTGTGTTACAAGCTCTTTGAAGACTCTGGGCAGGTATAGCACTTAATTTTAATCTCAGTGCTTAGTATGGTGACAGGCGTTGTGCTCACCACAATTCTCATCAACCCCTTCTTCTAAAGGTGTTGTTCTTTCTGACACAGTACACGTTCTCACTGTAAACTTTCAGTTCTTGCTCCTGATCTACTATCTGTTTTCTCTTTCTTGAACATTTCTTATATAAAAGTGTGCCAAATGTTCCATAGTCATGTGTACAAAGTTTGAATGGTGTCCCCTGCAAAAAGTATATCCAAGTCCTAACACCTGGTAACTCTGTATGTGATGTTATTTGGAAATTGGGTCACTGCAGATGTAATCAAGTAAAGGATCTTGAAGCAAGATATTCCTGATGTTAGGCTGGGCCCTAAAATAATGACTGATATTCTTATAAGAGAAAGGAAAGGAATATTGGGGAAATACAGATACAGAGGGAAAGGCCACTGAAGATGGAGGCAGGGATTGGAGTTATGAAGCTACAAAACAAGGAACAGAAAGGATTGCTGGCAGCACCCAGATGCCAGGAGCTCGGGATGGAACTGACCCCCCTCAGTGGCCCCAGATGGAACCAATCCTGCCAACACCTTGATTTCAGACCCCTGGACTCCAGAACTCTGAGAAAATAATTTTTTGTTGTTTTAGTCAACAAAGTTTTGGTAATTTACAGCAGCCCCAGGAAATAACTACATCTTCCCTTTTCTCTTTTCAATCTACACTGACTGTCTTGATATTTTCTTCCACTTTCATCTCTCTGTAGTAATAACCATATGTACATCTCTCCATCTGAGCCCACCCGAGCACTACATTCCCACATACTCAACTTGCAAGTACAAATCATTTGGTTTCTCCCCAATAAATCTATAGGAAAATATCTATTCCTATTATGGTGTCTGGGTGAAAATATTACACATATTCTGTACTAAAACATTAAAATTCTGAATTATTATTCTTAAACATAATATCAAATTGGCCATCATGCCCTGCCATGTCTGTCCCCTAAAAGTTTTAAATTGCCAGTCCTATTTATTCTCACAAATAGAATGACTGTTTTCATTTCCACTTATACCTGCTTGGGTTTAAATTAATTTTCAGATATTAAAATTTACTTCAAGTCTCTTGTAACAAAAAATGTGGTATTTGCACCAATGTTAAAAATACAACAATGGAATAAAGTAGTACTTTTAGAAAGAAACACAAATACATGCAGGAATTTTGTATTTGAAGAAAAAGCTAATTAAATTCAGGGGAAAAATAATAGTCTTTTTAATGTCACATATTGGCATAATCGGCTACACATGTATATCATAAAGTACACAATTTAATTTCAAATATGTAAACAATACATGTTAAATGATTCAAAATATTAGAAGAAAAAGTAGACAAACGTGCAAACGTTTGGTGGACATCTTCCTCAGCAAGAGAGTAAATTCAGAAAGAAATCAATTTTTGGGAAAAAGATATCAGAATATCAGAATACCAAGGATAGAAGGAAACTTCCTTAAGTAATGGAAGGTTCCTATCAGCAGCTGTAAGCTACAAACAGCATCGTAACTGTGGAAAAATTTGAGGTAGGAACAGGACAGGGAAGTTTTATATTATCTTTTTAACCTGAAAGGCTAATGTGTGATTCATAATAAGGGATAATATATATTATGGGTGGAAAGGAATAGGAAAAAAAGCATGTTAAAATATAATTCCATTATTTTCTATTGTCTGTTGTTCTTGGTGAGATGCTAGATGACAATCCAGTTGTCTATTAAATTAACTTTATCATTTTGTACCTTGGCAGGTTTAATGTTTTTCTTTCTCTATGGCTTCTATTTGACTAACTAGTGTCCGGTTTGGATTTACTTGTATTTGTCCTATCTTGGATTACACTAGCAATTTGGACTTATGATTTTGTTCAAGTCTAGAAAACTCCATATTATATCTAGTAATCATTTTTCTCAGCTCTTCAATTTTTTTCTCTTCTCCTGGCATTCCTATTGATTATTTATTATAGCATATCAATCTAGCCAACATGTCTCTTTACAAATCTTATAATTTAAAAAATCTATTTGTCTTTTTAAGATGTATTCAGGATAAATTTATCACTGCAACTTCCTAATGTACTTATAATCACTTCTACATAACATACTTTGACTTTTGTTCCTTTCCTGTTTTACTTTCCTTCACACTCTCTCCCTGCCTCCCTGGCATCACCTCCTAATTAAACTCCCTGTAGTTGAGTCCTTTTATCAGGCTCTCCTTTCCTAGAAATCCAAACTAAATGAATACCTTTCACACAGCTTTTCAGTCCAGCCCTTAATTTTTTTTCCAGGTCAATTTATAAGAGTTCTTTATATTTTGGTTTATGATATAAATTGAAATTTTCCTCCATTTTTAATTTTTTTCATTTTTATTTCAGATGTGGTGTTTTACTTTTTTAAAAAAGTCTTACCATGCAAATGTTTTATTTTAATGTTGTCAGATGTATTCACTTAATGCCTCTAAATTTGAGTAAAGTTGGGATTTTTTTCCACACTCCCAGGTTATTAAAGCATATATTAATGTGTTCAGATAGAAGTCACTTTGTCTCTTTTCCTTCTTGTTTTAAAGTTAGTTCTCTGTTTCTATTGAAATTTATCCTGCTATATGGTTCATGGAATAATTCCAATTTGCATTTCTCCAAATGCTTATCCATTTGTCCCCACAATAGCTTTCATAAAGGCTACTTTTTCTCCATGATATGTAATACCACATTTTTCATATTCTATATTTTTTGTACACAGTATATTTCTGAATTTTAATTCTGTTCCACTTATTTGTTTATGAATGTGACTTTACCATACTTTTCTTTTTATTTTAGAGACCTTATAATAAATGTTCATATTTGTTAAAATTGACCCTTCACCAGTGTTGCTATTTTATTTTTTCAGGCATTAATAATTCTTGTATGTTTATCTTGTAAGCTTTATAATAAACTTATCCAACTAAAAAAACTTTTACGTTAATTTTATTGATACCACATTAAAATTTAAAATAAAGGCAAAATAGACACCTATGTGTCTGAATCTTACAATCCAAGAAGAAGGTATGTCTATTCTTTCATTCATATTTGTGTTTGTGTCTATAAGGAAGTGTATAATTTTCCACATTTAGGTTTTTCCTTTATTGGAAAATTCAAACCCATTTATATTTTATTTTATTTTATACCTTTAAATTAGCAATTATTAGTATAAACATATACGCTATTGATATCTTTATATTATTTTGGGGGGTAAAGCACCCCTAATTAGTATTAGAGATAATAAACATTCTTCTCTTGCTTCTACCTTTAGTGACAAAGACTTTAGTACTTCCACATTGAATATTCTTCATCTTGTGAATGCTATCATGTGGTAAAAATGCTCAGGTTCAATTACTGAATAATGAGAGCATACACAGAGAGATGAACTAGAAGAGAGTTCATATTTTACGCTTTACTACTCTTTATGTTCTCAGGTGAATGAGGCCACATGAGTGACTTCAGCTATACCTTAAAGTACAGAAGAAACACTCACCTATCCCGGTTAATCCATATATAATAGGAAGTTACTGAGGGTTGAGATGATTGTTCCACAGTATTGGATAAATGATAAGTAAATAATCAAAAGCAAATGTGGAAATTGTTAGAATTTATTAGAGTTATATGTCAGATATGAATGTCCATAATTCTCTGCACTTTCCAGCCTGTATTAAAGATTTTATCATAATTCACTTTAAAGAACTCTGTAGAATACACATAAATTAAGTATGTTTAAATTTTGGTAGTTGTCACATAGATGGTTATCTAATCATCAGGTCATTCTTATAGTTAAAGGAAGGGATGATGGCTGTAGCTAACATTCACAATAAATAACTAATGTATTCCTGAAGTGCTCTTTGATAATACAATGATTTACACCTGTAACAAAATTTTATTCATGTAAGAAAAATGTTCAGCCAATGTCTGCAAGTTGAGCTATACTCTTTAATGCTATTATCTGGACTGAGCTGCCATTCTCAAATGATTAAATGATAAATCATAACAAAAAGATAATACAAAGACTATAGAGCCATATGTGTAAGAGATCTTTTGAGCTCATTTCCCATCTTAAGAAGGCATTTAGTTATGGTGACCTTACAACATAATGTCAATGATAACAACTACTTTTTATATCTGGAAGGATAGTATCATATTGCTCTAATCAGGCATTTAAATGCTTTTTCTTAAAAGTATAGATATATTTATTTTTGACAGTTACTTTTTTAGACATTTGTCTTTCATTTTTCTTTGCTTTGCTTTTCTAAGGGTACACATTGTTTTCCAGATTATTTTATCCATCTCTACACTGAAACCTCTCTAACAACAATAGTGCTTTCACTGTTCTTCAGTCATTATTTTATTTTTATACAGTTCTGAGCTTTTTTCCTCAGCCTCTTATTTTTTTCTAATTCTTCTGACACTTCCTACTTGACCTATAAATTCAATTTTGATTCACAATGCAACACAGATCTCTCCCCTAAATCTCAGAATTCTTTCTCCTGAAGACTGTCAGACAGTAAAAATGGTGTATTTAATAGTCCCTTAAAACTAACACATTCAAAATTTAACTCAGAACATTCTTTCAGAGCATGCTTCTCTTTCTTATGAACTCCTTCTTACCACTTCAAGTTACTCAAGTCAGAAGGTTGAAATTCATTTTTATCACATTCATATTCATACATTCCTATAATCATGGCAGGACTAATGTCCAAACACTGTTATCTCTTAAATCCATTTTCATTAATCTCCCGCATTTTCTGAAAAACCTGAACCAGTTTCTCCCAATCTCTTACTTGGATTATCATCATAACCTCCTACTTGTTGCTCTGTCTCCATTCTTGCTGCGCTTTAATCCATTCTTCATATTGCAGACAGAAGGCTCTTTAACATTCAAAGCAGATTTTTTCATTCCCCTACTTAAAATTTTTAATTGACTCCTCATTGCTCTCATGATAAAATCCCAAATCCTGCTTGTGTTAGAAATTGTGAAGAAGTGTAATGTATGGCTCAAACCAACACAAACCATAAGCAGATAGCTGCCCTGCAGGACAGCAGGTGCCAGCCTGTCCATAAGGGAATGAAGACCAAAGGTACCTATAATAAAGGAGGTCACTGAAGCCTAACAGACTTTACCCAGGAGTTTCAATAATAGTTAATAGACTAGATTACCTGTGTCTCCGTCGAGGGGTAGGGTCCCCCCCACCCACCCTGCGGACATGCAGGTGAAACTAAGATAAGGAAGTCTTTGTGATCATCCCAAGGAATTAGCCCTCCCTTGAGATGTGCACAAAGCATTTCTACTCCTGGACAAATTGCCATAAATACTGGCCCGAGTCCCAGGAAAAGTTGGAGCTCTCACCCAGGAGGGGATGCTCTGCCTGGGATCATGTGCCAACCGGAACTCTGATCCGCTGAAGATCCAGGACCTCCCCAGCCAGTAGTATCAGATGTGGGGGCTTTCCCCGGTCTGGTGAGTTTTTCTTTTCCTTTCCTTTGTCTGCTGGACAGACCGCTTGACTTTCAACTATCGTATCATTAATGACAAATCTTTGTAACCTTGGTTTATTGAGTTTTTCTTTTCTTTTTCCTTTGCTGCACAGACCGCTTTACTTTCAACTATCGTATCATTAATGATAAATGTTTGTAGTCTTGTAGTTCAGTCAATTTTCTTCCGTAAAGAAGAAAATATCCATTTGTGTCTCTTCCTTCCTCCCATGATTTGCTTCACACAACACTGCCTATAACTGACTAAACCCTTTAGGATGTGGCAGCTGCTCCCCAGACTCACGTCTTTCAGCCTCCCCTTTCCATACCAAATCCAAAATAAAATCTAAATGCAAGGCATAACTTTTCAAAAAAGGTAACGTTTTCTATTGCCTCTAGGCCTTACTGTTCCTTGTGGTAAGTGATTCTTCTACATGTAGCCTCAATCTGAATAATCCCTATATATTATTTATATCTCAGCATTGAGTTCACCTTCCCTTGGAAACCTTCTTTAACGCTCCAAGGCTATGTTACATTTCCTCTATATTTATATTATAATAGTTCTTAGGACACACCATTGCAATTGCCAGCTTTCCTATATATTTCCTACATTTCCTTGTATATAATAATCTTTATTTACTTAGTTATTGTTCAACCCTCAATGAATAGCACTATGCCTGAACCTTAAAGGGCAAGCAGTCACTATTTGTTCAATAGATTTTAACACAAATTAATAACACCCTTGAGGATAATTTTACAGTAAAGACAAAGCCACTTTCTCCCACTTTCATCATGAAATGGGTAGGTGAGAGAAATGTGCTTTTCAAAAGCTAATACATAAAAACTAGAAAGTAATAGATATGTGGAATGCCAAACTCATAACAATGGCAATATTTATGAAGGAAAATTTGATGAAATAATGTGAAAGTTTCAGTTATCACTGAATTTTTATCTGGTATTACATGAATTTATTTTAAGAAAACATTGCATGTATTATTAGTAATATGCAATGTAAAAAAATGAAAGAAACTATAAACATATTAAGTCTATTGACTACTAAAAAATACTGTGTAATGATGCATTCCAACTTGAACATGTTCGTCTTCCAGGTTGGGAGCCAAAATTCCATAGGGAAGCTCCTTTTCCAGATTTCCTACATACACTCATGTAGTCTCCAAGTTCAGGCACATGCACTTGTTAAAGGTAAGTGTTTCAGGAAACAGAGGTGGTGAATTGAATCTTTGCTGTTGTGAAGCTTCCTGAATCATCTTAGTCTGGCCACTATACATATTCTCCCACGTAGAACTTAAGCAAAGCATACATTTAGCTTTAGAGGTAGGAATGAGCTAGATATTCTCATGTCAATTCTGGTTGAGAAACCAGGTTTCTTTAATTGCTCTCCAAGTTTATGGTCTCCTTTTTCCTTTAATCTCTGATGGATATAAACAAAAGGATAAGAGAAGAACAAAAATGAGAGGTGCAGGTGCAAAGTGATAGAGCAGGAATTTTGCCACTGAAAAAATTAAAGAAATGGAAAAGACACTGGAATTAACTAGTTGGTAACCCTGGAACCAAAATGAACATTTACAACAACTATCAGAGTGCCAGAGGAACTGAGAGGCTGCCAAGAGTTCAACTTTTATAAGTGAAATCATGAACCTGCGACCAGTCACCATTGGTCAGCTGGAAATGTCTGTGGCTGGGGTAAGGTGGCCCAGATTCTGGGAGTGGCTGGCTGTGGCTGAGCTGGCAGAGGAAATCTCCTCCTCTAAAACTGGGGGTTAAGAGTCAAGGTTGCCCCCAATTTCAGCCCTCTGGGCAGTAGTACTTCCAGGATCCCCCCAGCATCCACCTGGACATAAAGAGCTAGTGTACCTTACTTGGCTGTTTCTCTTTTTCCTTCTGTGCATGGGTGTTTCTTGGTCTGTAAGATCCCTGAGGGCACAGCATAGACGCTAGCCTTGGATTCAGCCCTCTCTGCAGCAGCAGCTTCTGGCCTCAAGCCAGGATCTACCAGA
The DNA here is from genome assembly GCF_015220235.1 of Choloepus didactylus. Lineage (NCBI taxonomy): Eukaryota > Metazoa > Chordata > Mammalia > Pilosa > Megalonychidae > Choloepus > Choloepus didactylus. Next base: position 756,233 of record NC_051315.1, read on the forward strand.
ACTTAAACTCCCAGTGCAGTTTCTCATTGGTTGGGTTTCTTCTCTCTCTTTCTTGTATAGTTTAATCTGGTGGATCCCTAAGGGTCCAACACAGAACTTAGACTAGTTTCTTTCAGAAACTGTCATCTGGCCTTATACTAGCAGATACAGGGATATAAAGAGCCAAATATCTCTTTTTTTCTTTTCCTTTTTTTTTTTTTTTTCTTTCTCAGTTTTATATTTTTGGGTTTGGCAGATCCTTGAGGAATGAGCAGAGTCACTGGCCTGTGTTTTGGTGTCAGAAGCAGCAGCTTCTGACTTCCTGCTAGCACATAACAAGAGACTTGGAGAGGCAGTGCACTTCACTATTTTATTTCCATGAGTTTTTTGTTTGTTTTTCTTTTGATGGGTATTTTGAGGTTTATAGTATTTTTTTCTCTTTTCCTTTTTCTCTCTCTTTCTTTTCTCCCTTTTATTTTTTTCTTTCCTTTCTTTTTTTTCTCCTTATTCCTAGTCTGGTGGACAGAAGAGTACAAAAACTAGTTTTCCAGAGTGATCATAGCATAATTTTCAGAAATTCTGTTCTCAACAGAAATCCTGTTCTCAACAGAAATTTTAAAAGCTTACAAAGAGATAGGAAAGTATGGCCCACCCAAAGCGGGGGTGGTGGGAATTTGACAGAAAACTTTCTGGAGGAAGCACAGTTTATGCAATCACTAACCAAAGATCTTAGAACAATTCTCATAAATAGGATCAATGAATTAAAGGGAAACATAGACAAAGAACTGAAAGAAATCGGGAAAACTATATAAGAACAAAATGGGAATTTCAATAATGGGATGAAATTATAAAAAAGAAGCAAATGGAACTTCTAGCACTCAAAAGTACAGTAACTGAGGGGAAAGTTCAATAGGGGCTTCAAGAGAAGACTGGAGGAAGGGGCGGGGCAAGATGGTGGAGTGGTGAGGTGTAAGTTTTAGTCACTCCTCCAGGGAAGTAGGTAGAAAGCCAGGAACTGTGTGGACCAGACACCACAGAGCAATTTGACTTTGGGCACACCTCATATAACACTCACAAACATGTGCAACAGCTGAGATCAGTGAACTCTGTCAGTTCTCGTGGCCAGGGGACCCGTACCCCTCCCTGTCAGGCTCAGTCCTGTGGGAGGAGGGGTCGTTTGTGCTGGGAACAAGGAAGGAGAACTGCAGTTGTGGCTCTGACTGAAAACTCAGACTGTTGATCGAAACTCCAAACATAGATAGACTGAGACCAGATACCAGAGAATCCAGGAGCAGTCAGCCTAGCAGAGGCAGAGAGGAGATAGGGCTAGCAAAAACAGCAGGAAAAAAAAAACCGAAAAATAAAGTCAGAGACTTTTTGGAGTTCTGGTAAACATAGAATGGAGAAGGGCAGGGCTCAAACAGATTCAGGCTCATATGCAAATCCAGAAGGCAAGTTTCCTTGTCTGAAGAGCCAGTTTCTCTGCTTTCTGATTGTTCCTTAATGGCCCTAATCTACTTGTCTCTTAGCATTTCAATAGCCCATTAGATCTGCAAGGAGGCCCTCCTTTTTTTTTTTAATCTTTTTCTCTTTTTCTAAAACAATTACTCTAAGAAGCCCATTACAGAAAGCCTCACTCAAAGACTTGCAATTTGGGCCCAGACAAGAGCAGAGCTAAGAGAGCTCTGAGACACAAAGCAATAAGTCCAGTGACTGAGAAAATTTGCTAAACACCACAACTTCCCAAGAAAAGGGGTACGTGCCCTTACAGCCATCTTCCTGGTTGGCTGGGAACACTCCTGCCCGGTGACAGTGCCACAGCCCAGGGATGCCCCAAACAACCCAGTGTGACAGGAAGTGTTTCCAACAACACAGGCACACACCACAATATCGGGTGTGGACAATAGCCTTTCCTGCACCCTCAGCTAATTGTCCTGGAGCTGGGAAGGTGGAGCTGTGTGAAAAGGGGGAAATTAACACATCCCATTCAGCCATCCTTTCAGCAGACTGGGAATGCCCCTACACAGCCCTCCAGCCCAGAACCTCCCTTGGGGGATGGTGCTCACCTGTGACATAGCACAGTCATCCCTCAGCAGAGGCCCTAGGAGTGCACGGCTTGGAAGAGGGACCCACTCACAAGTCCCAGGGACCATACGCCAATACCAAGGACTTGTGGGTCAGTGGCAGAGACAAACTGTGGCAAGACTGAACTGAAGGATTAGACTATTGCAGCAGCTTTATATCTCCAGGAACACCTGGGAGATTTGATTATTAAAGCCGCCTCCCCCTAACAGCTCAGACACATGCCCCATATGCAGGGTGGCAACATCAACTACACATGCAAGGTTGGTACACCAATTGGACTGCATAAGACTCACACCCCCACTCACCACAAAGACAAAGTGGGGGAGAACTGACTTCAGGGGAATAGGTGGCTCGCAGATGCCACCTAATGGTTAGTTAGAGAAAGTGTACTCCATGATGCTGTAGATCTGACAAATTAGAGATAAGGGTTTGAATTGGTCTACATATCCTAAAAGAACCCTATCAAGTTAAGCAAATGCCAAGAGGCCAAAACCAACAGAAAATTGCAAAGCATATGAAAAAACCAGACGATATGGATAACCCAAGCCCAAACACCCAAATCAAAAGATTAGAGGAGACACAGTACTTGGAGCAATTAATCAAAGAACTAAAGAGAAACAGCGAGAGCATGGCACAGGATATAAAGGACATGACAAAGACCCTAGAAAAGCACAAAGCAGAAATTGCAAGAGGATATAAAAAAAATAGTTGCTCTTATGGAAATAAAAGAAACGGTTGACCAAATTAAAAAGATTCTGGATACTCATAGTACAAGACTAGAGGGGGCTGAACAGTGAATCACTGACCTGGAGGATGACAGAATGGAGAATGAAAAAACCAAAGAAAGAATGGGGAAAAAGTCAAAAAGATCAAAATGGACCTCAGGGATATGATAGATAAAATAAAACATCCAAATACAAGACTCATTAGCATTCCAGAAGGGGAAGAGAAGGGTAAAGGTCCAGGAAGAGTATTCAAAGAAATTGTTGGGGAAAACTTCTAAACACCATAAATATACAAATCATAAATGCCCAGCGAACTCCAAATAGAATAAATCCAAATAAACCCACTCTGAGACTTATTCTAATCACACTGTCAAACACAGAAGAGAAGCAAGTTCTGAAAGCAACAAGAGAAAAGCAATTCACCACATACAAAGGAAATAGCATAAGACTCAGTAGTGACTACTCAGCAGCCACCATGGAGGTGAGAAGTCAGTGGCATGACATATTTAAAACTCAGAGAGAGAAAAATTTCCAACGAAGAATTCTTTATCCAGCAAAGCTCTCCTTCAAATTTGATGGAGAGCTTAAATTTGTCACAGACAAACAAATAGCAAAAGAGAATTTGCTAACAAGAGACCTGCCCTACTTGAGAAACTAAAGGGAGCCCTACCAACAGAGAAACAAAGAAAGGAGAGAGAGAGATGGAGAAAGGTTCAGTACTAAAGAGATTCAGTACGGGTATGTTAAAGGACATTAAGAAAGAGGGGGAAAACATACATCTGAAAAACATAAACCAAAGGATAAGATGGCTGATTCAAGAAATGGCTTCACAGTAATAATGTTGAATGTAAATGGATTAAACTCCCCAATCAAAAGATATAGATTGGCAGAATGGATCAAAAAAAAATGAGCCATCAATATGTTGCATACAAGAGACTCATCTTAGACACAGGGACACAAAGAAATTGAAAGTGAAAGGATGGAAAAAAATATTCCATTCAAGCTACAGCCAAAAGAATGCAGGAGGAGCAATATTAATCTCAGATAAAATAGACTTTAAATGCAAGGATATTATGAGAGACAAAGAAGGCCACTACATACTAATAAAGGGGGCAATTCAACAAGAAGAAATAACAATCATAAATGTTTATGCACCCAATCAAGGCACCACAAAATACATGAGAGAAACACTGGCAAAACTAAAGGAAGCAATTGATGTTTCCACAATAATTGTGGAAGACTTCAACATATCACTTTCTCCTATAGATGGATCAACCAGACAGAAGACCAATAAGGAAACTGAAAACCCAAACAATCTGATAAATGAACTGGATTTAAAAGACATATATAGAACATTACATCCCATATCACCAGGATACACATTCTTCTCTAGTGCTCATGGAACTCTCCCCAGAGTAGATCATATGCTGGGACATAAAACAAGCCTCAATAAATTAAAAAAAAATTGAAATTATTCAAAGTATATTCACTGACCACAATCGAATACAATTAGAAGTCAATAACCATCAGAGACTTAGAAAATTCACAAATAACTGGAGGTTAAACAACACACTCCTAAACAATCAGTGGGTTACAGAAGAAATAGCAAGAGAAATTGTGAAATATACAGAAATGAATGAAAATGAGAGCACAACATATCAATACCTATGGGATGCAGCAAAAGCAGTACTGAGGGGGATGTTTGTAGCACTAAATGCATACATTAAAAATGAAGAAAGAGCAAAAATCAAAGAACTAAATTGATCAACTGAAGAAGCTAGAAAATGAACAGGAAACCAATCCTAAACCAAGTAGAAGAAAAGAAATAACAAGGATTAAAGCAGAAATAAATGACATAGAGAACAAAAAACAATAGAGAGACTAAATAACACCAAAAATTGGTTCTTTGAGATAAACAAGATTGACAAGCCCCTAGCTAGACTGACAAAATAAAAAAGAGAGAAGACCCCTATAAACAAAATAATGATTGAGAAAGGTGACATTACTGCAGATCCTGAAGAAATTTAAACATTTATAAGAGAATACTATGACAACTGTATACCAACAAACTGGATAATGTAGAGGAAATGGACAATTTCCTGGAAACATATGAGCAACCTAGACTGACTAGAGAAGAAACAGAAGACCTCAATCAACCAATCACAAGCAAAGAGATCTAATCAGTCATCAGAAAACTTCCCACAAATAAATGCCTAGGGCCAGATGGCTTCAAAGAGGAATTCTACCAAACCTTCCAAAAAGAACTGACACCAATCTTACTTGAACTCCTTCAAAACATCAAAGAAAATGGAACACTATCTAACTCATTTTATAAAGCTAACATCAATCTAATATCAAAACAAGACAAAGATGCTACAAAAAAGGAAAACTACAGGCCTATCTCCTTAATGAATATAGATGCAAAAATTCTCAACAAAATATTTGCAAATCGAATCCAAAGACACATTAAAAAAAACATGGACCATGACCAAGTGGGGTTTATTCCAGGCATGCAAAGATGGTTCAACATAAGAAAATCAATCAATGTATTATAACACGTTAACAAATCAAAAGAGAAAAGTCAAATGATCATCTGAATAGATGCTGAAAAAGCATTCAACAAAATCCAACATCCCTTTTTGATAAAAACACTTCAAAAGGTAGTAACTGAAGGAAACTTCCTCAATATGATAAAGACCATATATGAAAAACACACAGCCAGCATAGTACTCAATGGTGAGAGACTAAAAGCCCACCCTCTAAGATCAGGAACAAGACAAGGATGCTTGCTGTCACCAGTGTTATTCAACATTGTGCTGGGAGTGCTAGTCAGGGCAATACGGCAAGACAAAGAAATAAAAGGCATCCAAATTGGAAAAGAAGAAGTAAAACTGTCATTGTTTGCAGATGATATGATCTTATATCTGGAAAACCCTGAGAAATCGATAATAGACCTACTAGAGCTAATAAACAAATTTAGCAAGGTAGCGGGATACAAGATTAATGCACATAAGTCAGTAATGTTTCTATATGCTAGAAATGAGCAAACTGAAGAGACACTCAAGAAAAAGATACCATTTTCAATAGCAACTAAAGAAATCAAGTACCTAGGAATAAACTTAACCAAAGATGTAAAAGACCAATACAAAGAAAACTAAATAACTCTACTAAAAGAAATAGAAGTGGACCTTAAAAGATGGAAAAATATTCCATGTTCATGGATAGGAAGGCTAAATGTCATTAAGATGTCGATTCTACCCAAACTCATCTGCAGATTCAATGCAATCCCAATCAAAATTCCAACAACCTACTTTGCAGACTTGGAAAAGCTAGTTATCAAATTTATTTGGAAAGAGAAGATGCCTCGAATTGCTAAAGACACTCTAGAAAAGAAAAATGAAGTGGGAGGAATTACACTCCCTGACTTTGAAGCTTATTATAAAGCCACAGTTTTCAGAACAGCATGGTACTTGCACAAAGACAGACATATTGATCAATGAAATTGAATTGAGAATTCGGAGATAGACTCCCAGATCTATGGATGACTGATCTTTGATAAGGCCCCCAAAGTCATAATGGTCTTTTCAACAAATGGGGCTGGGAGAGTTGGATGTCCATATCCAAAAGAATGAAAGAGGACCCCTAACTCACACCCTACACAAAAATTAACTCAAAAAGTGGAACAAAGATCTCCATATAAAAGAAAGTACCATAAAACTCCTAGAAGATAATGTAGGGAAACACCTATAAGACCTTGTATTAGGGCGGGGCAAGATGGCAGACTGGTGAGCTGTATGTTTTAGTTACTCCTCCAGGAAAGTAGGTAGAAAGCCAGGAACTGGGTGGACTGGACACCACAGAGCAATCTGACTTTGGGCATACTTCATACAACACTCATGAAAACGTGGAACTGCTGAGATCAGCGAAATCTGTAAGTTTTTGTGGCCAGGGGACCCGCACCCCTCCCTGCCAGGCTCAGTCCCGTGGGAGGAGGGGCTGTCAGCTCCAGGAAGGAGAAGGGAGAACTGCAGTGGCAGCCCATATCGGAATCTCATTTTACTGATCCAAACTCCAACCATAGATAGACTGAGACCAGACACCAGAGAATCTGAGAGCAGCCAGCCCAGCAGAGAGGAGACAGGCATAGAGAAAAAAAAACAAACCGAAAAACTCCAAAATAAAAGCGGAGGATTTTTGGAGTTCTGGTGAACATAGAAAGGGGAAGGGCCATGAGGCGCATATGCAAATCCCAAAGAAAAGCTGATCTCTCTGCCCTGTGGACCTTTCCTTAATGGCCCTGGTTGCTTTGTCTCTTAGCATTTCAATAACCCAATAGATCTCTGAGGAGGGCCCTTTTTTTTCTTTTTTTTTTTTTAATCCTTTTTTCTTTTTCTAAAACAATTACTCTAAGAAGCCCAATACAGAAAGCTTCAAAGACCTGCAATTTGGGCAGGTCAAGTCAAGAGCAGAACTAGGAGAGCTCTGAGACAAAACGCAATAATCCAGTGGCTGAGAAAATTCACTAAACACCACAACTTCCCAAGAAAACGGGGTTGTCTGCTCACAGCCATCATCCTGGTGGACAGGAAACACTCCTGCCCATCGCCAGCCCCATAGCCCAGAACTGCCCCAGACAACCCAGTGTGACGGAAGTGCTTCAAATAACAGGCACACACCACAAAACTGGGCGTGGACATTAGCCTTCCCTGTAATCTCAGCTGATTGTCCCAGAGTTGGGAAGGTAGAGCAGTGTGAATTAACAAAACCCCATTCAGCCATCATTTCAGCAGACTGGGAGCCTCCCTACACAGCCCAGCAGCCCAGAACTGCCCTGGGGGGACGGCACTCACCTGTGACATAGCACAGTCATCCCTCAACAGAGGACCCGGGGTGCACAGCCTGGAAGAGGGGCCCACTTGCAAGTCTCAGGAGCCATACGCCAATACCAAGGACTTGTGGGTCAATGGCAGAGACAAACTGTGGCAGGACTGAACTGAAGGATTTGACTATTGCAGCAGCTTTAAAACTCTAGGATCACCAGGGAGATTTGATTGTTACAGCCACCCCCCCTCCCTGACTGCCCAGAAACACGCCCCATATACAGGGCAGGCAACACCAACTACACACGCAAGCTTGGTACACCAATTGGACCCCACAAGACTCACTCCCCCACTCACCAAAAAGGCTAAGCAGGGGAGAACTGGCTTGTGGAGAACAGGTGGCTCGTGGACGCCACCTGCTGGTTAGTTAGAGAAAGTGTACTCCACGAAGCTGTAGATCTGATAAATTAGAGATAAGGACTTCAATTGGTCTACAAATCCTAAAAGAACCTTATCAAGTTCAGCAAATGCCACGAGGCCAAAAACAACAGAAAATTATAAAGCATATGAAAAAACCAGACGATATGGATAACCCAAGCCCAAGCACTCAAATCAAAAAGATCAGAAGAGACACAGCACCTAGAGCAGCTACTCAAAGAACTAAAGATGAACAATGAGACCATAGTACGGGAGACAAAGGAAATCAAGAAGACCCTAGAAGAGCATAAAGAAGACATTGCAAGACTAAATAAAAAAATGGATGATCTTATGGAAATTAAAGAAACTGTTGACCAAATTAAAAAGATTCTGGGAGAGGCGGGGCAAGATGGCAGACTGGTGTGCTGTATGTTTTAGTTACTCCTCCAGGAAAGTAGGTAGAAAGCCAGGAACTGTGTGGACTGGACACCACAGAGCAATCTGACTTTGGGCATACTTCATACAACACTCATGAAAACGTGGAACTGCTGAGATCAGCGAAATCTGTAAGTTTTTGCGGCCAGGGGACCCGCACCCCTCCCTGCCAGGCTCAGTCCCGTGGGAGGAGGGGCTGTCAGCTCCGGGAAGGAGAAGGGAGAACTGCAGTGGCAGCCCTTATCAGAAACTCATTCTGCTGATCCAAACTCCAACCATAGATAGACAGAGAACAGACACCAGAGAATCTGAGAGCAGCCAGCCCAGCAGAGAGGAGACAGGCATAGAAAAAAAACAACACGAAAAACTCCAAAATAAAAGCGGAGGATTTTTGGAGTTCTGGTGAACATAGAAAGGGGAAGGGCAGAGCTCAGGCCCGAGTTCAGGCCCTGAGGTGCATATGCAAATCCCGAAGAAAAGCTGATCTCTCTGCCCTGTGGACCTTTCCTTAATGGCCCTGGTTGCTTTGTCTCTTAGCATTTCAATAACCCATTAGATCTCTGAGGAGGGCCCTTTTTTTTTTTTTTTAATCCTTTTTTCTTTTTCTAAAACAATTACTCTAAGAAGCCCAATACAGAAAGCTTCAAAGACCTGCAATTTGGGCAGGTCAAGTCAAGAGCAGAACTAGGAGAGCTCTGAGACAAAACGCAATAATCCAGTGGCTGAGAAAATTCACTAAACACCACAACTTCCCAAGAAAAGGGGGGTGTCTGCTCACAGCCATCATCCTGGTGGACAGGAAACACTCCTGCCCATCGCCAGCCCCATAGCCCAGAACTGCCCCAGACAACCCAGTGTGACGGAAGTGCTTCAAATAACAGGCACACACCACAAAACTGGGCGTGGACATTAGCCTTCCCTGCAACCTCAGCTGATTGTCCCAGAGTTGGGAAGGTAGAGCAGTGTGAATTAACAAAGCCCCATTCAGCCATCATTTCAGCAGACTGGGAGCCTCCCTACACAGCCCAGCAGCCCAGAACTGCCCTGGGGGGACGGCACTCACCTGTGACATAGCACAGTCATCCCTCAACAGAGGACCCGGGGAGCACAACCTGGAAGAGGGGCCCACTTGCAAGTCTCAGGAGCCATACGCCAATACCAAGGACTTGTGGGTCAGTGGCAGAGACAAACTGTGGCAGGACTGAACTGAAGGATTAGACTATTGCAGCAGCCTTAAAACTCTAGGATCACCAGGGAGATTTGATTGTTAGAGACACCCCCCCCCTCCCTGACTGCCCAGAAACACGCCCCATATACAGGGCAGGCAACACCAACTACACACGCAAGCTTGGTACACCAATTGGACCCCACAAGACTCACTCCCCCACTCACCAAAAAGTCTAAGCAGGGGAGAACTGGCTTGTGGAGAACAGGTGGCTCGTGGACGCCACCTGCTGGTTAGTTAGAGAAAGTGTACTCCACGAAGCTGTAGATCTGATAAATTAGAGATAAGGACTTCAATTGGTCTACAAATCCTAAAAGAACCCTATCAAGTTCAGCAAATGCCACGAGGCCAAAAACAACAGAAAATTATACAGCATATGAAAAAACCAGACGATATGGATAACCCAAGCCCAAGCACCCAATCAAAATACCAGAAGAGACACAGCACCTAGAGCAGCTACTCAAAGAACTAAAGATGAACAATGAGACCATAGTACGGGAGACAAAGGAAATCAAGAAGACCCTAGAAGAGCATAAAGAAGACATTGCAAGACTAAATAAAAAAATGGATGATCTTATGGAAATTAAAGAAACTGTTGACCAAATTAAAAAGATTCTGGACACTCATAGTACAAGACTAGAGGAAGTTGAACAACGAATCAGTGACCTGGAAGATGACAGAATGGAAAATGAAAGCATAAAAGAAAGAATGGGGAAAAAAATTGAAAAAATCGAAATGGACCTCAGGGATATGATAGATAATATGAAACGTCCAAATATAAGACTCATTGGTGTCCCAGAAGGGGAAGAAAAGGGTAAAGGTCTAGGAAGAGTATTCAAAGAAATTGTTGGGGAAAACTTCCCAAATCTTCTAAACAACATAAATACACAAATCATAAATGCTCAGCGAACCCCAAATAGAATAAATCCAAATAAACCCACTCTGAGACATATACTGATCACACTGTCAAACACAGAAGAGAAGGAGCAAGTTCTGAAAGCAGCAAGAGAAAAGCAATTCACCACATACAAAGGAAACAGCATAAGACTAAGTAGTGACTACTCAGCAGCCACCATGGAGGCGAGAAGGCAGTGGCACGATATATTTAAAATTCTGAGTGAGAAAAATTTCCAGCCAAGAATACTTTATCCAGCAAAGCTCTCCTTCAAATTTGAGGGAGAGCTTAAATTTTTCACAGACAAACAAATGCTGAGAGAATTTGCTAACAAGAGACCTGCCCTACTGGAGATACTCAAGGGAGCCCTACAGACAGAGAAACAAAGAAAGGACAGAGAGACTTGGAGAAAGGTTCAGTACTAAAGAGATTCGGTATGGGTACAATAAAGGATATTAATAGACAGAGGGGAAAAATATGACAAACATAAACCAAAGGATAAGATGGCTGATTCAAGAAATGCCTTCACGGTTATAACGTTGAATGTAAATGGATTAAACTCCCCAATTAAAAGATATAGGATTCGCAGAATGGATCAAAAAAAATGAACCATCAATATGTTGCATACAAGAGACTCATCTTAGACACAGGGACACAAAGAAACTGAAAGTGAAAGGATGGAAAAAAATATTTCATGCAAGCTACAGCCAAAAGAAAGCAGGTGTAGCAATATTAATCTCAGATAAAATAGACTTCAAATGCAGGGATGTTTTGAGAGACAAAGAAGGCCACTATGTACTAATAAAAGGGGCAATTCAGCAAGAAGAAATAACAATCGTAAATGTCTATGCACCCAATCAAGGTGCCACAAAATACATGAGAGAAACACTGGCAAAACTAAAGGAAGCAATTGATGTTTCCACAATAATTGTGGGAGACTTCAACACATCACTCTCTCCTATAGATAGATCAACCAGACAGAAGACCAATAAGGAAATTGAAAACCTAAACAATCTGATAAATGAATTAGATTTAACAGACATATACAGGACATTACATCCCAAATCACCAGGATACACATACTTTTCTAGTGCTCATGGAACTTTCTCCAGAATAGATCATATGCTGGGATATAAAACAAGCCTCAATAAATTTAAAAAGATTGAAATTATTCAAAGCACCTTCTCTGACCACAATGGAATACAATTAGAAGTCAATAACCATCAGAGACTTAGAAAATTCACAAATACCTGGAGGTTAAACAACACACTCCTAAACAATCAGTGGGTTAAAGAAGAAATAGCAAGAGAAATTGCTAAATATATAGAGACGAATGAAAATGAGAACACAACATACCAAAACCTATGGGATGCAGCAAAAGCAGTGCTAAGGGGGAAATTTATAGCACTAAACGCATATATTAAAAAGGAAGAAAGAGCCAAAATCAAAGAACTAATGGATCAACTGAAGAAGCTAGAAAATGAACAGCAAACCAATCCTAAACCAAGTACAAGAAAAGAAATAACAAGGATTAAAGCAGAAATAAATGACATAGAGAACAAAAAAACAATAGAGAGGATAAATATCACCAAAAGTTGGTTCTTTGAGAAGATCAACAAGATTGACAAGCCCCTAGCTAGACTGACAAAATCAAAAAGAGACAAGACCCATATAAACAAAATAATGAATGAAAAAGGTGACATAACTGCAGATCCTGAAGAAATTAAAAAAATTATAAGAGGATACTATGAACAACTGTATGGCAACAAACTGGATAATGTAGAGGAAATGGACAATTTCCTGGAAACATATGAACAACCTAGACTGACCAGAGAAGAAATAGAAGACCTCAACCAACCCATCACAAGCAAAGAGATCCAATCAGTCATCAAAAATCTTCCCACAAATAAATGCCCAGGGCCAGATGGCTTCACAGGGGAATTCTACCAAACTTTCCAGAAAGAACTGACACCAATCTTACTCAAACTCTTTCAAAACATTGAAGAAAATGGAACACTACCTAACTCATTTTATGAAGCTAACATCAATCTAATACCAAAACCAGGCAAAGATGCTACAAAAAAGGAAAACTACCGGCCAATCTCCCTAATGAATATAGATGCAAAAATCCTCTACAAAATACTTGCAAATCGAATCCAAAGACACATTAAAAAAATCATACACCATGACCAAGTGGGGTTTATTCCAGGCATGCGAGGATGGTTCAACATAAGAAAATCAATCAATGTATTACAACACATTAACAAGTCAAAAGGGAAAAATCAATTGATCATCTCAATAGATGCTGAAAAAGCATTTGACAAAATCCAACATCCGTTTTTGATAAAAACACTTCAAAAGGTAGGAATTGAAGGAAACTTCCTCAACATGATAAAGAGCATATATGAAAAACCCACAGCCAGCATAGTACTCAATGGTGAGAGACTGAAAGCCTTCCCTCTAAGATCAGGAACAAGACAAGGATGCCCGCTATCACCACTGTTATTCAACATTGTGCTGGAAGTGCTAGCCAGGGCAATCCGGCAAGACAAAGAAATAAAAGGCATCCAAATTGGAAAAGAAGAAGTAAAACTGTCATTGTTTGCAGATGATATGATCTTATATCTAGAAAACCCTGAGAAATCGACGATACAGCTACTAGAGCTAATAAACAAATTTAGCAAAGTAGCGGGATACAAGGTTAATGCACATAAGTCAGTAATGTTTCTATATGCTAGAAATGAACAAACTGAAGAGACACTCAAGAAAAAGATACCATTTTCAATAGCAACTAAAAAAATCAAGTACCTAGGAATAAACTTAACCAAAGATGTAAAAGTCCTATACAAAGAAAACTACATAACTCTAGTAAAAGAAATAGAAGGGGACCTTAAAAGATGGAAAAATATTCCATGTTCATGGATAGGAAGACTAAATGTCATTAAGATGTCAATTCTACCCAAACTCATCTACAGATTCAATGCAATCCCAATCAAAATTCCAACAACCTACCTTGCAGACTTGGAAAAGCTAGTTATCAAATTTATTTGGAAAGGGAAGATACCTCGAATTGCTAAAGACACTCTAAAAAAGAAAAACGAAGTGGGAGGACTTACACTCCCTGACTTTGAAGCTTATTATAAAGCCACAGTTGCCAAAACAGCATGGTACTGGCACAAAGATAGACATATAGATCAATGGAATCGAATTGAGAATTCGGAGATAGACCCTCAGATCTATGGCCGACTGATCTTTGATAAGGCCCCCAAAGTCACTGAACTGAGTCATAATGGTCTTTTCAACAAATGCGGCTGGGAGAGTTGGATATCCATATCCAAAAGAATGAAAGAGGACCCCTACCTCACCCCCTACACAAAAATTAACTCAAAATGGACCAAAGATCTCAATATAAAAGAAAGTACCATAAAACTCCTAGAAGATAATGTAGGAAAACATCTTCAAGACCTTGTATTAGGCGGCCACTTCCTAGACTTTACACCCAAAGCACAAGCAACAAAAGAGAAAATAGATAAATGCGAACTCCTCAAGCTTAGAAGTTTCTGCACCTCAAAGGAATTTCTCAAAAAGGCAAAGAGGCAGCCAACTCAATGGGAAAAAATTTTTGGAAACCATGTATCTGACAAAAGACTGATATCTTGCATATATAAAGAAATCCTACAACTCAATGACAATAGTACAGTCGGCCCAATTATAAAATGGGCAAAAGATATGAAAAGACAGTTCTCTGAAGAGGAAATACAAATGGCCAAGAAACACATGAAAAAATGTTCAGCTTCACTAGCTATTAGAGAGATGCAAATTAAGACCACAATGAGATACCATCTAACAGCCGTTAGAATGGCTGCCATTAAACAAACAGGAAACTACAAATGCTGGAGGGGATGTGGAGAAATTGGAACTCTTATTCACTGTTGGTGGGACTGTATAATGGTTCAGCCACTCTGGAAGTCAGTCTGGCAGTTCCTTAGAAAACTAGATATAGAGTTACCATTCAATCCAGCGATTGCACTTCTCGGTATATACCCGGAAGATCGGAAAGCAGTGACACGAACAGATATCTGCACGCCAATGTTCATAGCAGCATTATTCACAATTGCCAAGAGATGGAAACAACCCAAATGTCCTTCAACAGATAAGTGGATAAATAAAATGTGGTATATACACACGATGGAATACTACGCGGCAGTAAGAAGGAACGATCTCGTGAAACATATGACAACATGGATGAACCTTGAAGACATAATGCTGAGCGAAATAAGCCAGGCACAAAAAGAGAAATATTATATGCTACCACTAATGTGAACTTTGAAAAATGTAAAACAAATGGCTTATAATGTAGAATGTAGGGGAACTAGCAATAGAGAGCAATTAAGGAAGGGGGAACAATAATCCAAGAAGAACAGATAAGCTATTTAACGTTCTGGGGATGCCCAGGAATGACTATGGTCTGTTAATTTCTGATGGATATATTAGGAGCAAGTTCACAGAAATGTTGCTATATTAGGTAACTTTCTTGGGGTAAAGTAGGAACATGTTGGAAGTTAAGCAGTTATCTTAGGTTAGTTGTCTTTTTCTTACTCCCTTGTTATGGTCTCTTTGAAATGTTCTTTTATTGTATGTTTGTTTTCTTTTTAACTTTTTTTTCATACAGTTGATTTAAAAAAGAAGGGAAAGTTAAAAAAAAAAAAAAAGAAAAACAAGGAAAAAAAAAGACGTAGTGCCCCCTTGAGGAGCCTGTGGAGAATGCAGGGGTATTCGCCTACCCCACCTCCATGGTTGCTAACATGACCACAGACATAGGGGACTGGTGGTTTGATGGGTTGAGCCCTCTACCACAGGTTTTACCCTTGGGAAGACGGTTGCTGCAAAGGAGAGGCTAGGCCTCCCTATGGTTGTGCCTAAGAGTCTCCTCCCGAATGCCTCTTTGTTGCTCAGATGTGGCCCTGTCTCTCTAGCTAAGCCAACTTTAAAGGTGAAATCACTGCCCTCCCCCTACGTGGAATCAGACACCCAGGGGAGTGAATCTCCCTGGCAACGTGGAATATGACTCCCGGGGAGGAATGTAGACCTGGCATCATGGGACGGAGAACATCTTCTTGACCAAAAGGGGGATGTGAAAGGAAATGAAATAAGCTTCAGTGGCAGAGAGAATCCAAAAGGAGCCGAGAGGTCACTCTGGTGGGCACTCTTATGCACACTTTAGACAACCCTTTTTAGGTTCTAAAGAATTGGGGTAGCTGGTGGTGGATACCTGAAACTATCAAACTACAACCCAGAACCCATGAATCTCGAAGACAGTTGTATAAAAATGTAGCTTATGAGGGGTGACAAGGGGATTGGGAAAGCCATAAGGACCACACTCCACTTTGTCTAGTTTATGGATGGATGAGTAGAAAAATAGGGGAAGGAAACAAACAGACAAAGGTACCCAGTGTTCTTTTTTACTTCAATTGCTCTATTTCACTCTAATTATTATTCTTGTTATTTTTGTGTGTGTGCTAATGAAGGTGTCAGGGATTGATTTGGGTGATGAATGTACCACTATGTAATGGTACTGTAAACAATCGAAAGTACGATTTGTTTTGTATGACTGCGTGGTATGTGAATATATCTCAATAAAATGAAGATTAAAACAAAAACAAAAAAAAAAAGAAGGGAAAGTTAAAAAACAAAACAAAACAAAACAAAACAAAACAAAGACCTTGTATTAGGTGGCCAGTTCCTAGACCTTATGCCCAAAGCACAAGCAACAAAAGAAAAAATAGATAAATGGGAACTCCTCAAAATTAGAAGTTTCTGTCCCTCAAAGGAATTTGTCAAAAAGGTGAAGAGGCAGCCAACTCAATGCGAAAAATTTTTGGAAACCATGTATCTAACAAAAGACTGATATCTTGCATATATAAAGAAATCTTACAACTCAATGACAATAGTACAGACAGCCGAATTATAAAATGGGCAAAAGATATGAAAAGACAGTTCTCTGAAGAGGAAATACAAATGGCCAAGAAACACATGGAAAATTGTCCAGCTTCACTAGCGATTAGAGAGATGCAAATTAAGACCACAATGAGATACCATCTCACACCAGTTAGAATGGCCGCCGTTAAACAAACAGGGAACTACAAATACTGGAGAGGATGTAGAGAAATTGGAACTCTTAGTCATTGTTGGTGGGACTGTATAATGGTTCAGTCACTCTGGAAGTCAGCCTGGCACTTCCTTAGAAAACGAGATATAAAGTTACCATTCGATCCAGTGATGGCACTTCTCAGTATATACCCAGAAGATCTGAAAGCAGTGACACGAACAGGTATCTGCACGCCAATGTTCATAGCAGCATTATTCACAATTGCCAAGAGATGGAAACAACCCAAATGTGCTTCAACAGATGACTGGATAAATAAAATGTGGTATGTACACACAATGGAATACTACACACTGTAAGAAGGAACGATGTCATGAAACATATGACAACATGGATGAACCTTGAAGACATAATGCTGAGCGAAATAAGCCAGGCACAAAAAGAGAAATATTATATGCTACCACTAATGTGAACATTGAAAAGTGTAAAACAAAGGGTTTATAATGTAGAGTATAGGGGAACTAGTGATAGAGAGCAAGTAAGGAAGGGGGAATGATAACCCAGTAAGAACAGATAAGCTGTCATGGGTAAATTTAATGTTCTGGGAATGCCCAGGAACAAGTATGGTGTGTTAATTTCTGATGGGTATGGTAGGAACAAGTTCACAGAAATGTTGCTATATAAGGTTATTTTCTTGGGGTAGAGTAGGAACATGTTGGAAGTAAAAAGTAGTTATTTCAGGTTAGTTGTGTTTTTCTTACTCCCTTGTTATGGTTTGTTTGAAATGTTTTTTTTATTGCATGTTTTAAAAAAATTTTTTTACATAGTTAATTTAAAAAAATTTAATTAAAAAAAATAGTGGAGAATGCAGGGGTGTTGGGCTTCCCCACCTCAATGGTTGCTGATGTGCTCACAGACATAGGGGACTGGTAGTTTGATGGGTTGACCCCTCTACCACAGGACTCTCTATAATTGTCCCTAAGAGCCTCTTTGTTGCTCAGATGTGACCCTCTCTCTCTAGCTAAGCCAACTTGGCAGGTGAAATCACTGCCCTCCCCTCTACGTGATATCTGACACCCAGGGGACTGAATCTCCCTGGCAACATGGAATATGACTCCCGGGGAGGAATCTAGACCTGGCATCGTGGGATGGAGAACATCTTCTTGACCAAAAGGGGGATGTGAAAGGAAATGAAATAAGCTTCAGTGGCACAGAGATTCCAAAAGGAGCCAAGAGGTCACTCTGGTGGGCACTCTTATGCACAATATAGACAACCCTTTTTAGGTTCTGATGAATTGGAATAGCTAGCAGTAAATACCTGAAACTATCAAACTACAACCCAGAACCCATGAATCTTGAAGACGATTGTATAAAAATGTAGCTTATGAGGGGTGACAATGTGATTGGGAAAGCCATATGGACCACACTCCCCTTTGTCTAGTTTATGGATGGATGAGTAGAAAAATGGGGAAGGAAAAAAAAAAGGCACCCAGTGTTCTTTTTTACTTTAATTGTTCTTTTTCACTTTAATTTTTATTCTCATCATTTTTGTGTGTGTGGTAATGAAAATGTCAAAAATTAATTTTGATGCTGAATGCACAACTATATAACGGTACTTTAAAAAATTGAATATATGCTTTGTTTTGTATGACTGCATGGTATGTGAATATATCTCAATAAAATGAATATATAAAAAAAAGAAGATTGGAGAAGGCAGAAGAAAGGATCAGTTAACTCAAAGACAAAACAATTGAAATTGTTCAGGTTGAAGAGCACAGAGAAAAAGAACTTAAGAATAAGATTGGAGCCTGAGGAAGCTGTGGGACACCATCAACGTACCAATATATGTATATTAGGGGGAGTCCCAGAAAGAGAAGACTGAGATAAAGGGCCAGAAAAAAATATTTGAATAAAAAATGCCAGAAAATTTCCCAAATATGATGAACATATGAATATACAAATCCAAGATGCTCAACAAATGCCAAGCAGGAGGAACCCAAACACATCTACACCAAGACACATGTTCAAACAGTCCAATGCCAAGGACAAAGACAGAATCGTAAAAACAGCAAGACAAAAGCAATGTGTTACATATAAGTGATCCCTAATAAGGTTAACACTTACTTCTCAGTAGAGACTAAGAAGGCCAGAGGCAGTGAAAGCACATATTTAAAGTGCTGGAAGGAAAAAAAAAATGACAATACCATTACCTAAGAATAATATACCTGACAAAGTTATAATTTAAAAATGTGGGAGAAATTAAGACCTTTCTGGACAAACAAAACCTGAGGAAGTTCATTACCATTGACCTGCCTTATAGGAAATGCTAAAGGGAGTTCTCCATGTTGAAAGGAAAGGACACTAGGCACTATCTTGATGCTGGATAAGGAAATAAAGATCCCCAGTGTAAGGAGCAATATTGGTAAGTATATATGCAGTTTTATTTCATTTTTCATTTGTAATGTAGCCTTTTACTTCTTATATATTTGAAACTTCAAATGCATAGAAAACAAGTATAAATCATTGTTATTGAGCATATAACATATAAAGGTATAATATGTGACAAGAACAACATAAAAGGGAGAAATGGATGGATATAATATTGTGTATGTGTAGGTTACTGAAGTCAAGTTTGCATCATTACAAACTAAATTGTAATAGATTAAATATGCTAAGCATAACCCCCATGGTAACTATAAAGAATATATCTAAATATCTATGGAAAAGGAAAGGACAAGTGATTCAAAATGGCTCTTTCTAAAAGACCATCTAAATAAAAACAATGGCAGTAAGGAAGAAAGGAGGAACAAAAAAGATATAGGACTTGCGAAAAACAATTAGCAAAATGGCATAAATAAATTTTGCCTTGTCAGTAATTTCCTTAAGTGAAAATGGATTAAACTCTCCAATCAAAAGCAGTGTTGACTGGAAGAATGGATAAAGAAACAAGAACGAACTATATGCTGTTTACAAGAGAATCATCTTAGACCTATAGATACAAATAGGTTGAAAGTTAAAGGATGGGAAAATATTTCATTCAAATAGTAATCAAAAGACCGCACTGGGTGGGTAAATTAATACCAGACAAAACGGACTTAAAATAAAAACTTTATAAGAGACAAAAAAGGATATTATATAGTGATAAAACAGTTAATTCAGCAAGATGATTTAACAATTATTAACATATATTCACCTTAGAACAGAGCATCAGTATCTATGAAGCCAATATTGACAGAAGTGATGGGAGAAATAGTTCTAATAATAGTTGGCGATTTCAATACACCATTGTCAATACTAGTTGGAAAATCTAAACAGAAGATAAATAAAGAAATAGAGGATCTGAACAAGATTATAAACAACTAGATGCAACTAACATATTTAGAAAACTTCACCCCACAACAGTGGAATACACATTTCCTTCAAGGGCACACAGATCATTCTCTAGGACAGATCATATGTTAGGGCAAGGGAAGAGTCAAATACATTTTAAAACAATGGAATCACAAAAACTTACCTCTCTGACCACAACTGAATGAAGTTAGAAATTGATAGCAAAAGGAAAACTGGAAAATTTACAAATACATAGAAATTAAACAGCACATGCTTAAACAGCCAATGGCTTAAAGAAAACAGGAAATTATAAAATAATTACAAAGGAAATTGTAAAACACTTAGAGACAAATAGAAACAAAGATACAACATACCAAAACTTACAGAATGCAGCAAAGGAAAATTTATAGCTATGAATTTCTGTATATAAAAAAAGAAAAATCTCAAGTTAATAAGCTAACTTTACTTCTTGAGGAATTAGGAAACCAAGAGAAGCAAACCCAAATTTAGCAGAAGAAAGGAAATAATAAATAAATGAAATAGAGAATAGGAAAACAATTGTGAATAAACAAATAAAAAGTTGGTTCTTTGAAAGAATATAAATAAAATTGTCAAAACTTTAGCTCAATGACAAAGGAAAAAATAGAAAAGACACAAAAAACTAAATCAGAATAGAAAATGGTTGTATCACTACAGATGTCACAGAAATAAAAATTACCGCAAGAGAATATCATGAAGAATTTTACAAGAAGAAAATAGATAATCTAGAAGAAATGGAAAAATCCCTAGAAATGTGTCAATTATCAAATTGACTCAAGAAAAAACAAAAAACATCAACAAACCTATAACAAGTACAGAAATTGAAATGATAATCACAATCCTTCCACTAAAGAAAAGTCTAGGACCAGATGGCTTCACTGATGAATTCTACCAAACATTTAAAGAAGAATTAATTCCAATCCTTCTCAATCTCTTCCAAAGAATTCAAGAGCAAGGAACACTTCCTATTCATTCTATGAGGCCAGAACTACTCTGATACCAAAGCCTGATAAATACGTCACAGGAAAAATAACTTATAGGCCAATTTCCCATATGAATATAAATGTAAAAGTCCTCAATGCAATACTAGGAGTCTAAGTCCAATGCATACTAAAAAGATTACATATCATGACCAAGTGGGATTCATACCAGGAAAAATGCAAGGGTGATTCAACATATGAAAATCTAACAATGAAGGAAAAAATCTATCAATGAAGAAAAAAAAAAAGTGATTATCTTGAGATGCAGAAAATGCATTTGATAAAATCCAGCACCCTTTATCAGAAAAGTAGGAGTAGAAGGGAGCTTTCTCAACATGATAAAGGCCACTTATGAAAATCCACAGCAAACATCACACTCAACAGTGAAAGACTTAAAAATTTCCCTCTAAAATCAGAAGCCAGACAAGGATTCCTGCTTTTATCGGTGCTATTCAATCTTTATAGGAGTTCTTACTAGGGCAATTGAACAAGAAAAAGAAATGAAAAGTATCCACATTGGACAGGATGTGAAACTATCTCTATTTTCAATATGTCAATATTACAAAAGTAATATGCAAACTCAATGCAATGAAAACCAAAATATTGTGTTACTGGCAAAATGATAGACAAATAGTTTAGTTTAACAAAATTTAAAGTCCAGAAATAGACCTACACATCCATGTCCAATTGAATTTGACAAGGGTGCTATGGATGTGAAGTGGGAAAACAACAGTCTCTTCAACAAGTATTGGGAAAACTGGATATCTATATCCTTTACAAAAATTAACTCAAAATGAATTAAAGTTCTATACATAAGAGCCAAAACTATAAATCTTTTAGAAGAAAACATAGGGGCAAATTTTCACAACTTTAGATTTAGCAATATATTCTTAGATACAACACCAAAAGCACAAGCAAAAAAAAGAAACAATAGATTGATTTGATCTCATCAAAATTAAAAACTCTTATTCCTCAAAGGAATGTGAAAAGACACTTACACAATGGGAGAAAATGATTTTAAACCATATGTTGAATGATGTTTTAATATCCAGAATACATAAAGAAATCCTATAAGGCAATAACAAAAAGACCAACAACCCAATTAAAAATTGGGCAAAACACTTGAATAGACATTTCTCCAAAGAAGAGATACAAATGGCCAATAAACACTTGAAAGGATGCTCAACATCATTAGCCATTAGGGAAATGCAAATTAAAACCTCAACAAGATACCGCTTCACACCCACAAGGATGGCTATTATTAAGACAATGAAAAACAAGTGTTGGAAAGGATGCTGAAATATTGAAACTCGAGTGCATTGCTGGGGCGAATGTAAAATGGCACAGCCATTGTGCAAAGTAATATGGCAGTTCCTCAAAAAGTTAATTACAGAATTACCATTTGACCCAAGCAAGCCCACTTCTGGTTAAATACTCAAAAAGAGTGAAACAGGGCTGCAAAGATTTACTTGTACACTGATGTCTATAGTAGCATTATTCGCAATAGTCAAAAGCTGGAAACAACCAAGTGCCCATCAACAAATGAATGGATAAACAACATGTGGCACATACACACAATGGAATATTATTTGACTATAAGAAAAAAATGAACTTATGAGACATGCTGCAACATTGAAGAACCTTGAAAACAGTATGCTCAGTGAAATAAACAAGACACATAGAGACAAATATTGTATGATATTGCTTATAAGAGATGACTAGAAATAGCAAAATTTGCAGAGATAAAAAGCAGATTAGAGGTTACCTATTTGGTGATAAGACCAGGGAGGAAGGAAGAGTGTGTGTTTATTTTTTTAAAAAAGAGGAAAAACAAGAAAAGGAGGAAAATGAAGAAAAGAGAATGGATGAAAATAAAACAGAGAAAAGATAAGAAAAGAGGGAGGAAAAGGAAGGCAAGGCAAGAAAAGGAAAAAATAGGTAAGGATTACACAAGCACACAGAAGACACACCGACACACACTACCAGCCACTGCTACCACTACTGCTGCATATAAAAATTACCAACTTAGCTTTTATTGGTGTCAGCCCTAATAAATCAGGTCTTTCTTATTCCAAATTGGAAGCCCTTTGATATTGGTCCTATATATAAATTTTGCTGTCCTCTACTAGTTTCCTGCCATGTGGAAGAACCCAGGAATTGTGTAAAATGTTTTCTCTCTTCAGTGGAGCATTGCAAACAATTCCTGTCATTTTATTTGTATATAATAGGGAGAAACTATAGTCATTTTCTATATATATATAGAAAATGCTAATTCTGGACTTGGTTTCAAAGATAGTATTTTATCCAACTATGATGGCCAAAACAGATCATATTGATATGTTCTCAGATTTTACATGGCCAAAATGATGAACCATAAAGACTCCTTGACCAAAAATGTATCCAGAATGACAGGAGCATGATTTTTGTATTCTGTGAGGCTTGAGGGCCTCAACTTCAAAGCTCACTTCAGTGAAATAAAAGTCTCCTCTCTAAGAGTTGCTCATAGCCATTATTGGTGTGCTAGTTTGAATGTATTATGTCCCCCAGAAAAAGCCACATTCTTTGATGCAATCTTGTGGGGCACACAGAATAGTGGGGATTAAGTTGGAATGTTTGGATTAGGTTGTTTGCATGGAGATGTGCCCCACCCAGCTGTGGGAGGTGACTCTGGTGGGATACTCCCATGGAGGTGTGGCCCCACCCATTCAAGGTGGGCCTTGATCAGTGGAGCCATATGAATGTGCTGGCTCAAGGAGATGGAACTCAGTGCAGCTGTGAGTGACGTTTTGAAGAGGAGCAAGCTTGCTAGAGAGGAACGTCCTGGGAGAAAGCCATTTTGAAACCAGAACTTTGGAGCAGACGCCAGCCACATGCCTTCCCAGCTAACAGAGGTTTTCCGGACGCCATTTGCCATCCTCCAGTGAAGGTACCTGATTACTGATGTGTTACCTTGGACACTTTATGGCCTTAAGACTGTAACTGTATAGCCAAATAAACCCCCTTTTTATAAAAGCCAATCCATCTCTGGTGTTGCGTTCCGCAGCATTAGCAAACTACAACAACTGGTAACACATTGTGTGCTTGTGTGTGCATGCACACGCACACATGTATGTGTTTTCATTGTAAAACACAAATTTGGTCCTCTGATTTTTAACTATCTATTTTTCCACACAGAGGATCCAGCCAGCCTGATCTGAGGCAGCCCATGTCTAGTGCTGTTCCATAGCAAACAGTCCTCACCACAACTTTTGGACCCTCCCTCTCTAGAATTCACTGTTATGTTTTTAAATATATATTTTGATCAATTTGTCCATAGGAAAAGGAAAATATTTTAAATATCAATCTACTGTATATATTTTCTTACTAAGTCTCCTGAATGAAAGAAAATAAAATTAGAAAACAATCTGAAGACTAATGTGTAGGAAAAAAAATCCTTTGAAAGTCAAAGATTTGATGCAAACTAATCATCTAATTTTAAATATGGAAGAGAATTCTGTTTCCCAGAAGATGGAGGAGCCATGTATTTCCTTAATCCTATAGCTAAGTACAACTAAAGCACTCAGTACAGTATATATTTTTAAAAATACATGCTGGAGGAGGGCGGGGCCCGGAGCGGGGCGAGGGCGGGGCCACCACTGCTCCCCTCCGGGCTGTGTCGCCGCCGTCGCCTCGGCGGTTGGGGGTCGGTGTGGCGGCGCGGGCGGGGGCGCGGGCGGGGCAGCGCGGAGCTGTTTTGTCTCCTGCTCCCCCTGTGGAGCGGCTCCGGCGGCGGGAGGCCCCGGCTCCCTGCGGACGCCCGGCCATGGGCTGCGGCGGCGGCGGCTAGTCCGCGGCCCTGCAGGGAGGGAGAGCGGCGCCGCGGTCTTCTCAGGCGGCGCGGCGAGCAGTAGTTCCAGAGAACTACTGGTTCAGATTTTAGCTCTTGCCAAGGTGTGAAAGTAGTGGAGGATGCTTAAACTACTTAACGCCCAAACTGCTCTCTGGTTAATCAACTTTAGAAGACTGGATTTCTGGATGTATACTCCACTCCATCTCTTTTGACTTTTAAACATGATAATGCAAACCTATAACTCTGGCAATCATCCATGAACCTTTAATTACATTGATTAATAGCATTTGAAGCTTCCTCAGGGAATAAACAATGACATCAGCAGTGGTTGACAGTGGAGGTTCTATTTTGGAGCCTTCCAGCAATGGAGTAGAAAATCAAGAGGTTAGGCATCCAATGTATTATATTTCTGTTTGTTTATAGAAATCAATGCATGAACTAATTTTGAAATTAATGGGAAACAGTTATTTGAGAGTAGAAATATACAGCGCATGAAATTGTAAATGTATATGTCATGTATCCTTATGGAATTTAGGTAGTAGGTTGAGGAAGGTACTGC
Source organism: Choloepus didactylus (assembly GCF_015220235.1). Taxonomy (NCBI): domain Eukaryota; kingdom Metazoa; phylum Chordata; class Mammalia; order Pilosa; family Megalonychidae; genus Choloepus; species Choloepus didactylus. Next base: position 781,657 of record NC_051315.1, read on the forward strand.
AGGGCTCACCTGAATTGACATGCATATATTAGAATGAACTTGTAAAAATAAAGGAAATGAAAGAAATGATACTGAGTACTAGTTGGGAGATAGAATTAAATTCCTGATAAGGTTCATTGCTTTAGATTATAGAGTTATAGGTGTATATTGTTCCTAAATACCTAAATTAGATTATTAATCTCAAGGTAGAATTTTATATTTGTTTTACTTGTCATATCTGTTTCTTGGTTATTCTTTTTTATCTAATTCAGTTTGGAAATCCATCATATTTTATTCCTATATATATATATTTATGAAAGTAGATAGTTTATAAATCATAGAAGAAATTCGGATTTTGAAATTTTATACATGTAGAATTTTGAGTCATTGACATATCTGATTATTTTCCTGTTACTGATAAAAAGAATAAGAGATGGGAGTAGATAATAAAAGTACCAAAAATATGTGAACTTCCAGGTCCTAGCTTCATTGGAACCATTCAGTGAAGACTGAATAATGGGAGGGATCTAAATTAAAATATAACAGTGCTATCACAGTAATGGACAAATATTTGATCCAGAGATGAGGTAGGAAAATGGAGTTTACTGTATTAAAAAAAAATCTGTTTTCTCTATTTCTGTAAAAGAGGCTACTGTTACTGTTACTTAGTATCAGTGTAGTGGTATAGTAGCATGACTGAGAAACAAGTTAGGACATCAGGCTGTGTGTGGTGGAGTCTGGACACATTTTCTTGCTTGCTTGATGTCTGTTTGTTCTTCCAAGGTCCAGGTCAGTATGGGGAAAACCCAGTGGAAAGGGAATAAAGTGAAGGTATTCCTTTTCTTCTGTTCTTAGTGAACTTGGTAAATCCTAAATGTTGCTTTTGTATTTGAACCTAAATTATTCAGAGTCCATTAAAAGAAGCCAGAGTTATGGAACATTAAAAAAAAGAAAAAAATACATGCTGGAAAGTGGCGAGACATGACTGGCTAGTAATCCCAGATCCAAAGAAGCGACACAGTGATGAGTTCCCTGGGTTTTCTTTCAGTCTCTTATATCTCTAACTTGGAGCTGAGAAAGCGATAATCCAGAAATCTTCACAAAGTGATTATTTGTTTATTTGTTTATCATCTATCTATATCTATCTATCTATCTATCTATCTATCTATCTATCTATCTATCTATCTATCATCCTCACCAGTAAACACAATGTTTGGTATATAGTAGTGTGAGAAAATGTTATTTGTTTATACATTCCTATCTCATCAGGCCTATCAAATTACTAACAGAAGTACTCTGCAATTTTAAAATTCATGAAGCAACTCTTCCTCTCACCAAATGATCCTTTACCTGATTGCTCTTATTTGTAAGGATATAGCAAATATTCAGTAAATGTTAGTTGCATAAATGAATACATGAAAGCAGCCCAATATTTCTATCACTTAAATACTTAATTTTGTCACTTCAAATTAGTGCTAAAGAAATTTAAAAGATACTTAATTCATGCTGAGAAAGAAATGAATGGAAATAAAAGATTTGGATTACATCTCTATTTCTGAAAGAGGAGCAGTTGGACTTTATTACTTATGTGAGCTTGGAAAACCTTAAATGGGGTAAGAGGTAGAAGCCAATAACATCCTGGACTTTAATTCTTGCTGGAACATGTGGGAGTCTTCTATATCCGGATTAGCAATTTTTCCCGGTGCATTTTCTTGCAATGCATTCAAACCTATAGAAACTAGGTTGACAGCAATTTGAAAGAAGTGATCTCCTTTTACTATTCCTTGAATAACTCCAGAATGCATTGCATAATTCTGTAGTAATAATTTCTGTAGTTTCCTAATCCCAATTCATGAACTAACTTTAAAATCATAGTTAATAAGCTATGTCTAGGCATGGATGGGCCTACTTGTGAAAATCACATGTTCTCAAAGGAGAGTCAAGCCCACTTTTGCTAAAATATTAGAGCATTAAAATCACCCACAAAAGTGTTTACTTTATAGAATTTTAGCAAAGGTAGTGGTTTGTGAAATGGAAAATATCAAGATATATATGCAAATTTGAAAACAAATTATTTATTGAATGTATTTTCCAAAGCAATGAATTGCAATTATGTAATAATTTAATAATTTGAGAGTTGGTAATAACAATATTAAAATACTTGTTCAAGACTATTCCTTGAATATTTCTTTGAGTGATATTCAAGAGATGTACCATCCTAATACTCATTATTGTTTAAAGGAATACCCAAGAAATTTGTGTGCTGCAAATAATTTCTCTATAACATTGTTGCCATCTGCATTTCACATGTATTTAACATTTTCTTCTAGATAATGTAGGATAAAAGAAAACTGTTAAGTTTTTCCCAACCTTTTTTTTTTTTTTTTTTTGTAATTATTGGGAATGGAATAACATTCCTCATCCTTGTCCCCCTGAATTATTTCTTTACAAAAGCAGGATGGAAGGAAGAGTTCTCCCATTGTCTAAGAAATAAAGCTGTTCAGGAGATGCAATTTTGCAGAAGAGATTAATGCAACAATTAACACAGAAACAAATGCAATTTTTTTCTAATGTGCTTAATTGTATCCTTTGTATTTATTGCTTAAAGTTAGTTATGCTACATGTCTTATTTTTGCTAATCCATCAGGTTTCAGAAATTGTCTCCTAATTCACTTTAAGATTCTTCAGTAACTCCTGCTCTCTCTTCCATTTATAAAGTCATATTATTCTTAAAAAATCAATGTAATAAAGACATTATAAAGATAATAAAAATAATCATGATAGTTACTATGGGTCATAAATGTAACATAGGAACTTTTTAGGTTAAGGTAAAAAAAGAGATGAAAGAAAATAGCATGAGCAGGTCAAACTCACAATGAATAAAGAGAAGGTACAGACAGACTCAACTATGAATACTAGCACCCTCCCCAAATCAGTCCTTATTCATAGAGGCAATATCTCCTTTGAGAAATTCTCTCCATGGTCAGTCTTTGTATGCAATATTTTGACATATAATCAATGCATTAAAAAACAATGGATAAAAACATTCTTGTACAGAAGAGGTGAACAATATTTTAGTTTCTCCCTGTTGGACTGCACCCCAGTCTAGGCAGCAGGCAGTATTCCCAGCAGAGGGCAATGTTGTTTTAGGAGATGTAAATTTAGAGGCTGAAAGAGAAAAGTTCTTCTAGTGATCATCTTCCTTGACAGCCCAGTCACTGACCGAGGGTTCAACACTTTCAGAACTGCTCTGTCCAATATGGTAGCCACGAGCCACATGTGGCTATTTAAATTTAAATTAACTAAAATTAACTAAAAGTAAAAATGCAGTTCATTAGCCTCTGCTCTAGCCACTTTTTAGATGCTCAGTAGCTCCATGTGAACACATGAATTTTTCTATTATTGCAGAAAGATCTATAGGGCAATGCTGACCCCAGATGGTAATGCACTCTCTATAGAGTGTGTGCACACACATACACACACATGCACACATGTATGGACATATACTCACATGGGAATAAGACCCTGACTGACATTTATATCTTCTTCAAAACTTTAAAAACATAACCTGTATTTTGTCTGAATTTAATTAGCATATTTCCTTTTTTAATCAAAGGAAATATGCCAACTTGAGGTATCATTTGGCTTTTTAGGCAAGGTTAAAAAAAGAGAAAATCCATATTGCATTGGATGGATGTCCTAATGATTTTTATGAACATATGGCTGGGAGTAAAAGGGTTATTCACTTCTTATTGCAAACCTTATCTCTCTACAGTTCATGCGTTAAGGTTATTTTTCAGATATTTTGCCAAGTTTCTTCACTACTATTTAGCAAAACTTCAATTACTGATAAAGTATTGAAAATCATCCTACTTTAACTTATTTCACATAATTGAGCTGACATATTCTAGAGAGTCGAATAATATATTTCAGATTTTGCTTTTGCCACTTCATGTTTTGGGCCTAAACTTAACCATAGGTAGTATTTATCTCCACATTGCAAGGGATCATCACTTCTGGTTCCCTCCTCAGTACGGTCCTTACTTCACTTTCAGTATTATACAGCACTTTCTCTACAATCTTTTTTCATACTATTTATAAAACTTGCCCTTTAGCCTTTTATTTGCTATCCAAAATATAGAACTTCAATTTGAAATGGAGATGCATTATGCACCCTTGCTAAATATAAAATAATGTGTTGCCAAGTGGCAAAGTCGTGCAATGCAAAATGTGTTTTTTTCTTGTAACTTACTCATCCAAGCCTCTCTAAACCTAACCCTCAAATGGAAAGCAAAAGTTGTTAGCCATGTAATGACAGCACTTGTTTCTTCACAGTTAGTCTTTAAAGGAAAAGAAAGTTTACAGTTCATTAAAATGCAAAAATACCTGATTTAGGTTAAATGAGCTATAAAAAATAAATCAAGAGAACACAATATGTGTGTATTTAAAGAATATGATACATGTTTAATTATTATAAAGATTTATTTTCCTAAAGTGTAGTATTCCATAGACTACAATTAGTCATGTAATTTTAAGGTTTTATGATTGCAAAAATTAATAAATATAAACTTTTAATATTTCTGGATGTCTTTTGGATTTAAAATTATCTTTTTTAAGTAAAACATTTAATTGCTAATATTTGATTTCTCATATCATAAAATTATAGTTCATATACTATTAATGTTGAGATCCTTCAGAAAAAGTCTTACAAATAATATTTTATTTTTTATTTCTCTTTTTATCCATGTTATTCAATCTTGGTGCATCTAAAACTTGCTAATAGTATTATGTTACTATCATAATGCTAGTTTTATTGGTATTTTTACTATACAAACTCTTTTTGAACATATGATTATTACCATATAAAGTCTAAGATTGCATAGGTCACCATTTCTGAGTTTCATCAAGGGCATTTAAATTTTAAATTTTTGTTGAGGTGAAATTCACACTATATAAAATTAACAATTTAAAAATTAATTCATTGGCATTTAGTACACTCACAATGCTGGGCAAATACTACACAACCTATCTTAAAAAATTTTCATCACCCCAAAAGGAAAACTTATACCAATTAAGTAATTATATCCATTCCCCTGTCATGCCCCTGGCTATAAACAATCTGCTCTCTATGTATCTACTTATTCTCAATATTTCATCTAAATGGAATTACACAATATGTGACCTTTTCTGTCTGGCTTCTTTCACTTAAGCATATGTTTTGAGGCCATCCATGTCACAGCATGTATAAATACTTCATTCCTTTTTATGGCTGAATAATATTCCATTGTCAGTATACACTACAATTAGTTTATTCATTCTTCCCATGTGGACATTGGGTTGTTTTCACCTTCTGTTTATTATAAGTGTTGCTATCAACATGTACATACATGTATTTGTTTGAGCACCTGTTTTCAATTCTTTTGGACATATATCTGAGTGTAATTGCTGAGTCACATGATACTTCTATGCATAACTTTTTGAGGAACTACAAACTGTTTTCTACAGCAGCTGAACCATTTTACATACCCATCAGAAATGTATGAGGTTTTCAATTATGTCTCTACCTCCTCCAGAACACCTGTTATTTTCCTTTGTTCTTTTTTTTTTCTTGGTTTATGTATTTTTTCACTGTACCCATTCTACAGGGGGTGAAATGATATCTCACTGTGGTTTTGATTTGCATTTCCCTAATGACATAAGATGTTGAGCTTATCAGTCATTTGTATATCTCCCTGGAGAAATGTGTATTTAAGACCTTTGTTCATTTTTAGTTTGGTTGTTTGCCTTTTAGTTATTGCATTGTAAGAGTATTTTGTATAGTCTAAATACTATAAATTATCAGATACATGCTTTACAAATATTTTCTCTCATTTTATGGCTTCTCTTTTCACTTTCTTGATAACATTCTTTGATGCACAAAGCTTTTAAATTTTGATGAAGTCAGAACTGTTATTTCTCCCTTCAATTCTGTCAATATTTGCTTCACATATTTTGGGGATTTGTTGTGTATATGTTTCTATTTTTATATCTTCTTTTTGTATTATTGAATCTTTCATCAATATATAATATCCTTATTTGTCTCTTGTACTCTTTTTGTACTAAAGGTGCATTTTGTCTGTTATTAGTATAACTACTGCATCTCTCTTTTGGTCCTATTTGTGTAGAATGTCTTTTTGCATTCTTTTACATTCAAACTATTTGTGTCTTTGGCTCTAAAGTAAGTCTCTAAAGTAAGCCTTGATATCATATAGATAGAACATTTCTCTTTTATCCATTCTGCCAATCACTGCCTTTTGATTTAAGGGTTTAATCTATACATATTTAAATAAGTTACTAATCGGGAAGGACTTATAAATAATGAGTTGCTTTGCTCTTGATGCTTTCAAGATTGCATTTATGTCCTTGGCTTTGAACAACTCAATTATAATGTGCCTTGGAGTAAATCTCCTTCTTAGAGCTTATTGAGCTTTGTGAAGTATTTTTTAAATCAAAAAATAATGCTGTCAGTTATTATTTCTTCTAACATACTTTACACCTCTTTCTCTCCTATCTTTTGGGATTCCTATTATGCTTATGTTGCTACACTGGATGGTTTCCCACAGGTCTCTTAGACTCTGTTGTTTAAAAAAAAGAAAGAAAAGGAAAAAAAGGAAAAGAGAAAAATGATTTAAAAATTAAGAAAGAAGAAACAAGAAAAAAATCCTCTTGTGGTCTTTACAGACTGGCTCCATGTTGGGGCACATCTTGACATTTAGCCAAGCTGTTTACAACTCGCTGTTAGCTATGGCTATTTTGATTTACTAATATTGCTATTATTCAAATATGGATAAAGATGTATATTAATAATAGTAATAAAGTTATTAATAACCCCAATTGAGTTTTAAAAGTGCCTCACAATCAATTACCATGTGACTTCTCTTTCTCTGATCTGCAAAAGCTCATATTTCTAAGGTAGAGAGGCACAATAGGAATGAATTAGAGAAGTCAGTATTCAATGTTCTCTTTGCGCTTCTCTACTGTTCTGCCTCAGAACCTTATGAGAGATTTTGTTGACTCAGATTTCTTTGACAAATAGTCTTCATTTGCACTACTGTGGTAGGCAGCACAAAACATACTTCCCAATGACCTTGCATCCTGGGATTCCAGCCCTTGTGTAATCCCCTCTCTGTGAGAGTGGGCTGAACATAGTGAGTTGGTTCCATTGAAAAGAATACAGAAAATATGGTGGGAAGCCATTTCCATGATTATGTTATTGCCTTTTTGACTTGCACACTTCATTGAAGAAAACTGCCATGTTGGAGAGTCTTGCATGAAAATAAATTGAGGGAAGCCCCCAGCCAACATCCCACAAGGAAATGAATCCACCCAACAATAATGTTAGTGAGTTTGGAAGAAGATCCTTCCCAAGTCAAGCCTTGAGATGATTGTGATTCAGCCAACACTCTGCTTGCAGCCTACAAGAGACCCTGTACAGAGAATCCAGGTGAGCCATGCCAGATTCCTGACCCTCAGAAACTGTGAGATAATAGTGGTGGTTGTTAAGCCACTAAGTTTTGTGGGTAATTTATTAAGCAGCAATAGATAACAAATGCAACTACTTTTGAAACTTTGTATTTTGTTTGGTGTTTTAATGAATAATTCAAAGAAAGTTTGTGGTTGGATAATCAGACAAAACTCAATTTCTACCAGCATGACTAGGACCTATCATGCAACTTTGACCACCATATTATCTATGGAATTCTACAGTTTTGTAATCCATTTCAGACTATTTTATAATTATATCACCCAATGCTTATAATGTCATTCAATATTCACTGTCAATTCTTTCTGTCATGATTCTTTCATTTCAAGTACTTAATTAGACTCATCCCAGTGTTCTGGGGTAACTTTTTTTTTTAATGACTGGTTAGATAAGGAATTCTGCTATTACTCACAAATAGTTAATAGAGACAAAACCTCAGAATTTTCACACATTTTGCAAAATTTGGGGCAAATTTGAGTGTATGTATTTTCTGAGAAGGTGATTCATGCATCCTTTCATTTTGAATCAATTATTAAAGATGATATTAATACATCAGAACATGGAATATTTCATAAAATTTATGAGAACTATATTAGAGAGGCTTATTTATAAGATATGTGCATTTTAATGTTCATTATTTATTTATTCATGAATTAAATATTTGGTCCTAGATAACTGAGCTTCAACCTAAATTCTAATCCACACCCTAACTCTCATGTTTACATTGTTAATCCTAACAGCCTGCTCAAAGATCGTACTCTCTAATAAGTTGGATATTCTAGTAAGTGTATCAATACAGTGTATTGTAAGAAGTGTAATAGATGAGTTCAGGGTGTAATGGAAAAACCTAGAAAAGGAAGTTAATGCAGACTTCATGTGGAAGCAAAACTATAGATTCAAAATATGGGGGGAAGGCAAGCCACAAAACAGAAGAAGGAGAGTCTTAGTGGAGAATATGGCAGTTTGAAAAGATGACAGAGAATGGGTTAAAAAACCAAACTCAAAAACAGTAGGATTTGAACACATTGCACATGGAGGGAGAGTTTAGAAGTGATATGGAATTGGTAGGAGGATACATTATAAAGTCTGCCATGTTTACTTGTTTAACTTTCACTGTATATATTCCTAACAGAACCAAAAGAAATGCTGAAAATCTCCAGTTTCTAATGTAGTGTTTTCACTCATCTTATTTCTCTTAATTAGGAACAGATCATTCAATTGAAAAAGTACCCATCTTCACTTTTTATATACCTCAATGCTAAGATATTTAATTGAATTATTTTAATTTTTAATAGGTTTTCCATTTTTAGACACGTAATCTTATAATATGCCTGTTTTTTTTTTTAATTTTTATTGAGATTGTTCACATAGCATACAATTATCCAAAGATCCAAAGTATACAATCAGTTGCCCCTGGTACCCTCATACAACTGTGCATCCATCACCACACTTAATTTTTGTTCAATTTTTAGAACCTTTTCATTACTTCAAACAAGAAATAAAGCCAAAGATGAAAAAAGACAAAAGAAAAAAAAAAAAAGAAAAGGAAACTCGAATCCTCCCATATCCCTAATCAACCCCTCTCAATTGTTGACTCGTAGTATTGGTATATACATTTGTTACTGTTTATGCAATAGTTATATATTTTTTCCCTATATGCCCCTCTATTATTAACTTCTAATTGTATTGACATACATTTGTTCTGGTTCATGGGAGAGATTTCTAATATTTGTACAGCTAATCATGGATATTGCCCACCATAGGATTCAGTTTTATACACTCCCATCTTTTGACCCTCAACTTTCCTTCTGGTGACATATATGACTCTGAACTTCCCCTTTCCACCTCATTCACGCACCATTCAGCACTGTTAGTTATTCTCACATCTTGCTACTGACACCTCTGTTCATTTCCAAACATTTAAGTTCATCCTAGTTGAACATTCTGCTCATACTAAGCAACCGCTCCCCATTCTTTAGCCTTGTCCCATATCTTGGTACCTTATATTTCATGTCTATGAGTTTACATACTATAATTAGTTCCTATCAGTGAGACCCTGCAATATTTGTCCTTATGTGTCTGGCTTATTTCACTCGGTATATTGCCCTTGAGGTTTTGTCATCAACCCATTTTTTTTTAAGATGGTTTTGTTCACTTGTCATACATTCCATCCTAAGTAAACAATCGATGGTTCTCTGTATGGTCACATATTTATGTGTTCACCACCTTCACCATTATCTATATGAGGGCATCTACATTTCTTCCGCAAGGCAGGAGGCAGAGTCAAAGACGGCAGAGAGGCAAAAGAAAAAGAAAAAAAGAAAGAGGAAAAAAAAATGACAGCTAGGAAGCAGCAAAAGGAAAAATAACCTTAAATCAAAGTAGAGTAAGGTGTCAGGCAACACCACCAATGTCAAGTGTCTAACACGCCTCCCCTATCCCCCCCTCTTATCTGCATTTACCTTGGTATATCACCTTTGTTACATTAAAGGAAGCATAATACAATGATTTACTTTGATTGCATCCCTCCACCAATGCCTCCCCATTTTTAACACCTTGGAAGGTTGACATTTGCTTGTTCTCCCTCATAAAGAACATATTTGCATATTTTATCACAATTGTTGAACACTCTAGATTTCACTGAGTTACACAGTCCCAGTCTTTATCTTTCCTCCTTTCTTCTGATGTCTCACATGCTCCCAACCTTCCCCTCTCAAAGGTATTCATAGTTATTTCTGTTCAGTGTACTTACATAGCTGTGCTACCATCTCTCAAAATTGTGTTCCAAACCACGCACTCCTGTCTTCTCCTATCACTCTGTAGTGCTCCCTTTAGTATTTCCTGTAGGGCAGGTGTCCTATATTAGCCTCGTCTCTCATTGTCTGTCAGAAAATATTTTGAGCTCTCCCTCATATTTGAAGGATAGCTTCGCTGGATATAGGATTCTTGGTTGGCAGTTTTTCTCTTTCAGTATCTTAAATATATCACACCACTTCCTTCTTGCCTCCATGGTTTCTGCTGAGAGATCCTCACATAGTCTTATTAAGCTTCCTTTGTATGTGATGGATTGCTTTTCTCTTGCTGCTTTCAGGATTCTCTCTTTGTCTTTGACATTTGATAATCTGATTATTAAGTGTCTTGGCGTAAGCCTATTCAGATCTATTCTGTTTGGAGTATGCTGTGCTTCTTGGATCTGTAATTTTATGTCTTTCATAAGAGATGGGAAATTTTCATGAATTATTTCCTCTATTATTGCTTCTGCCCCTTTTCCCTTCTCTTCTCCTTCTGGGACACCAATGATATGTACATTCTTGTACTTTATTTCATCCTTAAGTTCCCAGAGACATTGCTCATGTTTTTTCATTCTTTTCTCCATCTGCTCCTTTGCATGTAGGCTTTCAAGTGTTTTGTTCTCCAGTTCCTGAGTGTTTTCTTCTGCCTCTTGAGATCTGCTGTTGTATGTTTCCATTGTGTCTTTCATCTCTTGTGTTGTGCCTTTCATTTCCATAGATTCTGCTAGTTGTTTTTTTGAACTTTTGATTTCTGCCTTATGTCTGCCCAGTGTTTTCTTTATAGCCTTTATCTCTTTTGCCAAAGCTTCTCTAAACTTTTTGAATTGATTTAGCATTAGTTGTTTAAATTCCTGTATCTCAGTTGAAGTGTACATTTGTTCCTTTGACTGGGCCATAACTTAGTGTTTCTTAGCATAGGTTGTAGTTTTCTGTTGTCTAGGCATCTGACCTCCTAGGCCACCCCAATCAGGTTTTCCCAGATGAGAACAGGCTCAGGTCACAGAAGGAGGAAATATATTTCCCTGATGGTTTTTCTTAGAGGACTGACACACCCTGTGCTCTTCTGCCTGGCAGATGCACCTGTCAGCCTGTCACTGGCTGGGGTAAGGGGGTGTGGCCTGTGGCTCTCCTCCCCCAGGCTTTGGGGTCTGGTTCCTGTAAAGCAGGCAGTAGAGCTGGGCCCCTCCCTTTCCTCTTGGGAAGCTATGCCCCCTCCAGAGAGGTCATCTGGATATCAATAAGTTCTTTGTTCCTCTGACTGGGAGAAGGGGACAGAAAAGCTTCCAGATTCACCCATCAGCCAGAGATAGCACCTTATCCTCTGGGCTCCCTGTCCTGAGACAGATATGACCCCTAACTCTCCGAAGGTCAGTTGTCACCAAAAGCCTCTGTCTGCTTGTTGAGGATTCGCTCTCTGTATTGAGCAGTTAACATTAAAACCCCAGTTGGTGCTGGACTGAGGTACACTAGCTTGTTTGGAGAGTTCTGCTCTCTAGCATCATGAAGCTTCCATGAAGGAGAGGTTCTCGGCTCTTGGCACAGGTCCACAGTTTTTACTTACAGATTTTATGCTGTGATCTCGGGCATTCCTCCCAATTCAGGTTGGTGGATGATGAGCGGACAGTCATGTTTGTCTCCCCGCAGTTATTCCAGGTTATTTACTAGTTTTTTGGTCGTTTATGATTTGTTCCAGGGGGGACTAACAGTCTTCCACTCCTCTCTATGTCACCATCTTAGCTCAATATGCCTGTTTTTATGTTAAACTGATATTTTATAAACATCAATTAATGTTTTGTCCACATTTATTTTACATAAAAATAAAATTAATTGCTCCTGAAAATATGGTACTGTATGACTTAAACCTTGAATCAATGAAATGCTCTCAAATTGCAGTTTTAATATTGCAGACTAAAGCATCCCTGAGAGATTCAAGTTTTGAAATGGCTTTTTAAGAATAAATGAGGTTTCAAGTCTTAAATATATGACTTTATTTACATACAACAAAACAGTAATTACTGTTTATAACACTTGTTTTTAAATTTGTTACTGACAGCAAAAGAAATCCTTGGCTACCTAAGTTTTTCCATATACCAATCTAGTTATTATTTAATAGTTACACCTTACCTTTGCTTCACTAATTACCTGAAAAACTTATATTTTAACTATTTTGAAAGTTTAATTTGCATTTAAATTGCAATGCTTCAATTTATTTTATTCATTTGGAGTTGTGGCTCCTTGAATATTGAATACTTTATGATATTGCAGAACAATTTATCACACTAAAAGATAGTTAGCAAGGCTGGCATCCTTGGTACATTCCCAGTCTCTTCCCCTTCAAAGCCTTTGTAGCTACACAAGTTCCTAAGAAGTTTCCTAGTCTTCATTGCACAATATGCTTTCCTCTGTTGCAGTAAGACTAGATCTATGAGGGCTGGCATAAAGAAGTCAGCAATAGCTATTTTTGAAAGAGTAAATGAATTAGTGAATAAATAAATTAGTTTTGTTTGTTTGAGGACTGTAGCCATCAAAGATATTGAACAGCAATACCCAGAATTATAAAAATAAGAACCACCCAAAGAATAACCCATACATGAAGGTAGCAGTTTTCATTTCAATTAGTTTGTCGCATCCCAAGATCTTACCATCCACTTGGAAGACACAGATGCTTGTACATGTCAAGTTGAGTGACTCAGACTTAAAAGTGCACCTAAAATTTAGTCTTTAAAGTTAGTGTGATAAACAGATAGATATGGATGGGATAGATAAATTAATTAATTAAATTAATTAAACTGTAAAGTGGAGGAGAACTTGGTTATAATCAGTGAAGTCTTTACCTCATCAATCTACATAAGAAGTCAAATAATAGAGATGGGCTGAAGGTACAGAAGGAGGAGGTGTTGCTACTAGAGTCAAGCATCCAGAATTAACTGGTGAAAGCTGGAACCAAATAGGGGATGCAGCCAATGCTACAGACCGTACTCATAGCCAAGGAAAAGGGGTGAGAAATAGCCTAATTTATTCTCTCTTTGCACCTGCTAATCACCTACACATGACTTCTCTTTACTGAAACTAACTGAAACTAGTTGGCAATGGAGTCTGAATCACGCATTTTGCAGGGGTCCATGCCCTGAAATATAGTGAAGAACAGGGAAAAGATGGTGACCATATCTGAGAGTAAATAGGCAAATAACCAACAGAACAGGATGATGATAGGTAACTAAGTCTATAAAAGGAACCAGAGAAACAATAGCAACTAAAGGAAAAAAAATTTAAGAACTCTTTAAGTAGTTTGTTGGCGACATTCCACAAATGTTGATATATTTTGTTTTCAGTATCTTTCTACATACTATGGTTTCAATATGACTTTCTTTGAAATGTATACATATTTTTCTTGCAATTAGTTCTTTGACCTAAGTGTTATTTAGAAGAGTTCACATAAGCTTTAAATATCGTGATGGCAGCTTCATTCTTCCTAAGGTTTGAGCTAACTTATTATAATTTATTTGCAATTTATTTGCCTTGTGGTAAAAAATTTACATCATTTGAAATTTTTTGAGACATGTTTTACATTCCAGCACATTGCCCAGTATGGTAAATGTTTCATTAGTAATTGAAATAAATTTGTGTTATGCAATTGGTTGGTACAATGTTCCAGAAATGTCAATTAGCTTAAATTGATCATTTTCAAATCTACTACAACTTTATTGATATTTTGTCTCCTTTTATTAATTACTGTGACAGAAAGGTGGTAACATCTCACTTGTATTTGTATATATGTCAGTTTAATTTATGTCAGTTCTTATTTCATTTGTCTTGAATGTCTGTTATTATGTTATTAATAATTTAGGATAATATTAGCCACTTGTCTGAAAACCTCTTCCTTTTCACTGAAGTGCTTAATTCATTAACATTTAGTGTGATCATTTAAATGGTTATTTTGTTGTTATTTGTTTTTCTATTTATTTCCTTGGTTCCTTTTTAATTTCATTTCTTCCTTCCTGCCCTATTTTGGGCAAATCAAGTATTTTAGCACTCAAATTTATCTTCTTTATAGACTTTTAATTTATACCAATTTTGTTAATTTTTAATGGTTATTAGAGGATATTATATACATCTTTGATGCCAGCCCTTGTTCAAAAATATTTTACCATTGCAAAGCATAAAATCCTTATGGGAGTAAAATTCCATTTACCCCTTCCTATATATCTTGTTATCCTTCATTTTACAACATATTATACAAATCTCGGTAGCATTTTTATTAATTTTCTTTAAAGATTCAATAATGTTGAAGGAATTTAAAGCAAATATATAATAAAAATGGATATTTTCATTTACCCACATATTTACCCTTCCCATTTACAATGCAGATTTGTATATCCATTGATATCATTTACTATTGATTGTTTAGTATTTCTTCTTGCTCAGGCCTGCTGGATTAAACTTCTCTAAACTTGTCTCTGTCAGAAAATGTCCTTATTTTGTCTTCATTTTTAAAAGATATTTCTGAAAAATAAAGAATTCTGTTTTGACTTGGTTCTAGCCACACTTAAAAAATATAATTCTATTTTCTCCTCTCTTTTTTGTTGTTGCTTCTTGATGAGAATTCAGCTGCAATTCTTTTTGTTGTTCCCCTGAATGCAATGTGTCTTTTTCAGTTTTCTCTGGGTGTTTTTAGTTGTTGTTGTTATTGTTATTGCCATTGTTTTCATTGTTTTCCTCTACATTTGGGTGTAAGAAATTTGACTATGATGTATGTAGGAGTGGTTTTCTTTGTATTTCTGTTGTTGAGGATTAGTGAGCTTCTTCAGTATCTGGTAAATTCTCAGGTATTACCTCTTTTAATATTTCTTCTGCCCATTGACTAATATTACTGTTTTATGAGACTAAAACCATGAAGCTTTCCAATATAATTATTTCTCCTTTTGTTTTTCAATTCCTGAGTTATCTCCTAGATTTTATTACCTTTATTGCCTAACAATATTCTCACTGTTAAAGGTCTTCTGGCAATAAAATCTCTCAATAAAATTTGCTTTTTTTCTGATAATGTGTAAAATTGCCTCCATTTTTTTCTTGTTAAGCATTCAATGTGTCAATACATGTGGGGTGAAGGGCTTAGAATGATGCTTTTGCACTGAGTTGCTGGAGAAGTCACAGATGCCTGCTCTGTAGGTATCTCCCAGCCCTCACCTATGCCACCTCCTCCTTTTCAACAGTGCACAGATGTTTCAGTCTGTTTCCAAGCCACAGCCGGGGAGAGTGTTAGGTCTAATGAAAAGGCCTGACCAGACCTTAAACCTGGAAACTGGGAACCAGCAGCCCCAGCTGCTTATCAGGGTGGGAAATCTGTGGCAGAGCTTTCTCCCCCTTGGTCTTATAAATATTCCACCCTTGGCAGCACGGATTCATCTCTCCCCTCCTGCGAAGTGGGGTTGGTAGAGCTGTCATCCCCTGACCCTATCTCATGCAATTTGGCTTCCCTAGGAGTCTGGTCATGATGGGCTCTCTTCTCCTGCTCTTTTGGACCCTTTGGTGTATAAATGGTAAAGTAGTCATTTGCTGAAAGTTTCTGTCGTGCCTGAGCCTGTGTTCCCACAACATACCATGTAATGGCTCGCTCCACAGTGGTAAGTCTTCAGTATTGTTAGCTATTTTTGTTTGTCAGTTATAACACTTAAATGAATTTATCTTGTCTATTTGTGAATTTACTTTTCTGAGGTACGTCTACCCCTCACATGGTTAGTTGCACAAAGCAGGGACCTGGAATATTTTCTTTCTTCACAAATCTCTAGCACCTAGAATAAATCCTAGCACATAATAGGTGATCAGTAACAACTGTTTAAAGAATTAACTATATAAAAAGAAAAAAATATATATGACAAAAAACTACTAGAAGATAGTCATATTACTGGTAGCTTTGCATAATGGTTTTCTTAGGAAATCTTTGTTTTCTTCCCTCTTGTTTTTTATATATTCTGAATTTTTACAAAGACCATATATTCTTCTAAAATAATTATTTTTGCAAAAAGACTCATACTAACATGCCATACAAAATGTCAGTTTATCAATTTCTGCAGGCATGCTGCAGATTAAAATCTCTGGATCTGTATATATAACCATCTTTTAAAATAAGAAGTCATTTGATGTTCTTCAGGAAGAACTCTCAGTGTAAAGAAATCACTGTACCTTGCTGTATGAACATATATACAAACTGTGGTGAAGTAGGTGTCCCCTAGGAGAGCTCTCAGGTCTCATTCCATCAGTGGACACATGCGCATGACTGGCCACCAAACTCTTATCTCTAGCTCCTGAAGTCACTTGGTGTTTGCAGTTCAGCCCAGATCAAGGCTTGAGCAAGAATGATTCATACCTCCTTTTATTAAAGGATAATTTCAATGGGTAATTACTTCTAAGGTGCAAGTTTGCTTAATTTTTCAGCATATTGGTGATGTGATTGCAATGTCTTCTGACTTCTGTATTTTGTCTGTTAAGAAATTAGTTGCAGTCATATTGTTGCTACTTTGAAAGTAACATGTCTCTTTTCCTCTGTATGCTTGTTAAATTTATCATTATCTTTCTTTGTTAGCATTTTTTATTAAAATGCACCCATTTTTCTTTTGCAGTTTTTTCCATATTCCCACTCTTTTTTCTATCTATCTGTGCTTCAGTCTAACAATTTTATTCTGACCTATCTTAAAGTCCCCTGATTCTTTCTTTATCTGTGTATAATTTGTTAGTAAAGTCAGTCATTATGCTCTTGACATAAAACATATTTTTAATTCTACAATTTCTATTTACTCTGCAAATATTCTTATTATTTCTTTAATTTCCTTTAACATATTAAGCATGATCATCTTAAGATCCATGTTTGATAATCCTGACCTCTGGAAACCCTTACATGTGCTTTCGTTTGCTTATTTGTTTTCTTAGTTTTTTTATGATCAAATTTCTTCACCTTTTATGGGCCATGTTATTTTTTTTTATGGAATTGAACACATTTGATATATGTTATAGTTTGCTAATATGCTGCTGGAATGTAAAACACCAGAAATGGATTGGCTTTTATAAAAGGGGGTTTATTTGGTTACACAATTACAGTCTTAAGGCCATAAAGTGTCCGAAGTAAGACATCAACAATCAGGTACCTTCACTAGAGGATGGCCAGTGGTGTCTGGAAAACCTCTGTTAGCTGGGAAGGCATGTGGCTGGAGTCTGCTCCAAAGTTCTGGTTTCAAAATGGCTTTCTCCCAGGATGTTCCTCTCTAGGCTGCAGTTCCTCAAAAATGTCACTCTTAGTTGCAATTGGGGTATTTGTCCTCTCTCAGCTTCTCCAGAGCAAGAGTCTGCTTTCAATGACTGTCTTCAAAATGTCTTTCATCTGCAGCTCCTGTGCTTTCTTCAAAGCGTCCCTCTTGGCTGTAGCTCCTCTTCAAAATGTCACTCACAGCTGCACTGAGTTCCCTCTGCCCCTCAGCTCATTTATATGGCTCCACTGATCAAGGCCCACCCTGAATGGGTGGGGCCATGCCTCCATGGAAATATCTCATCAGAGTTATCACCTACAGTTTGGTGGGGCGCATTTCCATGCAAACAACCTAATCCAAACGTTCCAACTTAATCCCCACTAATATGTCTGCCCACAAGATTGCATCAAAGAATATGGCTTTTTCTGGGGGACATAATACATTCAAACCCACACAATATAAATATTGATGAAATCATTGTAGGCTCCCATACATATGTTGGTCCTATACAGAGAAATTATATTTACTACCGGCAGATGAGTTTTCAGAACTCAGATGATTTATAACTGGACTGTAGACACTGTGATAGCTGATTTTTTTTCTTCTTCTTCTTGTCCATGAGGTATAGTCCATTGGGTTCCAAAATTCAAAGGGTGTAATCATGGCACTATTCCCTGGCAGGCCCTAATATTCAATTCCATCCCCACCCCAACCTCCACCCCACCCCCACACCAACCACATGTTTCTGCTAAAAGCCCTTATCTGTTTCTTAGACTCCAAGCTACTTCTTCCAGAATCAATAGACTCATTTAAGGAAGATGTGGCTCTAAATGATGATTCTCTCACCCCTAGTTTCCTTTCTTTTTCTGGATTTTAGGCGCTTATTAGCACTATGATTCTTTCAAACAGATTTTCTAAAATATATTTTGTCATTTTTTTTAGTTATTTGCATAATGAGTGTTGACTTAGTTTACCTAGGCCAAAAGTGGATGTGTCCCCTCAATCTATGTTTATCCTTGTGAAACTATCAAACTGGACAGATATATACATTACCAAAACATTCACATTTCGATCTGAGAGAAATTCATTTCCATTTCCAAGTGAGAATATCTAAGTCCTAGTATATGGACACCTTGGACAAAAGTGCTATAGTTATGTCAGGACAGAGACACTTTGACTTTATGAGTAATGATAAGGCAGTCAGCAAGGGAGATCAGAATGCACCACAAGAAAATGAAAGGATGATAGGCTCATAAAGCACACTTGAAACACCTCCATATTTCTGCGCATTGACTGGAGAAAAGTTGCAGAGACAGATACATATAATAACACTTTTATCTATAATGTTCCCAATTATATTTCCATTTGGGATACATATCTGTTCAAAACCCTCCAATGGCTTCCATAGCAGATGTTACTGGTGCACCATCCAGATTCCCTTTAGGTTTTGTGGTTCTCATTATCCAGCTGCTGTAGGTCTTCAGTACCAACACTTCAGTTCATATGTCTGCCCTTACACAGGAAATTTCCCTTAGCTAATGGAATTTGCCTCACCTGGAGATGATGCCTGGAAGATGTTCCCTAGTGGAATCAATGACTGACAAATATGCAGGATGACATTTGTCAGGCAATTCATGTTCCAGAGCACCCTGCAGGGTCAGATTGAGTCTAGACGTTTCCTGAAACTACATCTCCGGTTGGCTTCTTCACCTGTCCTATGTGGGCTTTACTCATGCCATTGCAGATTTCTCCTGAAAGCAGCCCCTCAATAAATCACTTGCACAAAAATTGTTTAATTAGTGATATATTGTTGTTGTTGTTGTTAATAAATGCCTCTAAGTGGATGGCATATGTTAATGCATGTTTAAATAATATCAGTTGGAAAATACAATGAAAATATATTTTCTTCATTTTGGTCTTTTAGATAGATTTTCTGAGAGTAGCTGTTTCATTGTTTTTGAGTAGAAATCAGAATTCATAACCACTTAAGTACATTTCTTTTATGGTTGTAGGCATCCCCCAATATTCACCTCTCTAGTAGACTCTTAAAGTTTTGAACCAAGGTCCCTAGAAATATTTATTTACTCTCCCATAAAAATCTAGGTAAAAAGTAGAAAACAAGTGTTCTGCAAATATAATTTTAGCTTTTTTATATAGGAAGTACACCCAATAATCTTCCACACATTTTAATAGGCATATATGTAATTGATAAGAAAATTAAAAATTCAAAAATACAATTTATTTCCCTTATCATTTCCTATATCATGGATTGATTACATCATTTGCAACCCAGCCTAAATCTAATAGGCCATGTAGTGATAATTGTCACAATCAAAATGTTGCATTCTCTACTCTAACAGCTGCTAAGATTTTTCATTTATCATTTTTGTCCATGGATCTGAGTTTTCTGCCTCCTGAGGCTTAAAATATCTGTCAAGATGGGATTAGATTATAAAATCTCTATAGTCATCTTTCCTTCTACTCAAAAATAAATTTTCCTTATCATTTACAAAATGCTTTATTCTTTAATTTTTGCAAACATAATTTACAAATTTTCTGAGTTAAAAAATAATGCAAATTTTAGAATGAATTGTGATCTATTCACTCTAATATTCTCCCTTTTGGACAAAATATTTATAATTGAATTAAATTATTAAGTATTATTTTAAATTAAAAATGACATATCTTGATCTTTAATCAATTTAGCTATCTCAGAGCTACTAAAGTATCAGTACATAAGAAACTTTTCAATATGCATTTAAGCAAAACAGTATTTGCTTAATGAAATAGAAGTATAAACATGAAGTCAAGAAGAAGAGAATGATGCTGATAACATCACTATTAGTTTAAACTGAGAATTGTTACCTAACGCAATTTGTCCAGAAATGCTATGTATGTAATCTCCTTACAACACACATTGCAAGGACATATGCATGGTTATCACTAGATATTTATGTGAGCTTCTAAGTATAAAGTATAAAGGAATGTAATTATAAAATTATTAGAATCTTTAAAAGCTTAATATGTTGACTACTAAACAAATATTAGTGAAAACTTTCTATATTCTAAAAATGATCAGTTAGAAATGTTTATAGCAAAATATATATTACTCAAAATAGTTGTATAAAATATAAAATCCCAATAATAACATAATGTCTTCTAAATTAGGCAATAAATCAAACAGAATATTAATTAACAGTTATTTTTCCAACTAACTTGGAAAATGACATAAAATACATTTGGAAGAATAACAAAACTGAATGTAAAATGTGTAAGTAAAGACTGAAAAGAAAACCAAAGACTAGAGTGGGCAAAAATTTTGCAATTATATTAGAAGATTATAATAATTTAAATGTTGATGTTGAGCAGAGTTGAGAAATAGAACCAATTTGTAAGGGTTTGAAAAAGTAGAGTAAAAGATGGGGTTAGTTAATAAATAGTGATGAAAAAACTGTATGGCCATATGGAAAATCATGAAGCTATATAGCAAACTTATTCTAATGCTAAACTAATTTCCAAATTAAAAACTTAAATATAACTATAAATAGAGGCAAAATAACTGCATGAATATTTGGTGCTTAAACACATCCTAAGCAGGAGCTAAAGAGCAGAAACCACACACGCAGAAAGATTAATAGGTTTGACCACATTAAACAACAACACTGATGACAACAGCAATAACAAAATGAGTAAAAGAAAACCAAAACAGCAAAATGAAAATTTTGAAAGGTAGAAACATCATAACTGAAATACAAAGAGAAAGACATGTTTGCAAAAATGACTGATTCTGTTTTTCAATCCCTGAAGGCCATTATGACTAAAGATGAAAAACGCAAACACCCACTGTATTTCTAAAAATGAATTAAGGACCTCAACATGCAATACACACACACACACACACACACACACACACACACACACCACTTAAAAAGAGTAGTAGATATGAACTAAGGTTTAAAATTACTACCAAAAAGCAAAATATATTCTATTGTATTATATGTTTTTTTTCTCAAGGGTCTTAGTTTCCTAGACTGCTATCACAAATACCACAAAATGGGTTGGCTTAAACAATGGGAATTTACTGACTTACGGTTTTGAAGCTTAGGGAAGTCCAACATTGAGGCATCAGCAAAGTGAAGCTTTCTCCCCCAAAATCTGTAACAGTTTGCCGCTGGCTGTCTGAGGTCATTGAGATTCCTTGGGTTGTATCACTGCCTCACATCACATGGCAAGTTCCTCTCCTTTCTCTTCTGAGTTCCATTGATTTCCAGTTTCTGGCTCCTCCCCATGGCTTTCTCTGTGTGTGAATTTCTTCTGCTTATTAAGGACTCCAGTAATCTGAATTAAGATCCAACTTCATTCCATTGGGCCACACCTTAACCAAAGTAACATCTTCAAGGGATATTATTTACAATGGGTTCATACACACAGGAATGTGGATTAAGATTAAAAACACATCTATATTGGGGTCATAATTTAATCTATCACACAAAGTTTGGAAAATTAACAAAATAGATGGAGAATGACTAGAGGGTTGTTGGGACAAAACTGTATTAAAATGTAAACTACTAGTTTCCTATGACCTAACCACTCAAATTTTATGACTTATGCTGTATGTTATATAATGATACATGTACACCCAGAAAAGCATACAAGTACAGTTGGCAATAACAAATTATTGAAAAATGTTAATGTTCTTCTTCAGAGAATTGATTTAAAAACTACGATAAATCCATATATTGTTTTACTGTACAACCATCGTTAATTAACCCTGAGGAGAACCTCAGTAATTCATATGTAGCTTATCTATTTTAATGCTACTTTTTAAACTAGATATAGATTACAATAAAAATACTGACAGTAAATGTGTCCAGGTGATGAGACCATGGATACATTAGATGATTTTTAATATTTGTTAAAACATTGTATTTTAAAAATAAGCTGGCACCTATTGATTTTCTATTGCCAAGAAACCAAGATAGAGACCCAGATGTTGTATCATTACATATTAAAACCTCTAGACTTACATTATTCTGGGATCACCTACAGGGTGTTTTTGAGACCTTGCAAACTAGTAGTTTTCAAACTGGCTTCTTACTGAGGAGATTTTGAAAAAGATAGTTGTCTTGTCCCATTCCAGAGATTCTTTTCATTTTATTTATTTTCATTTTGTTATATATTATAAATATATTATATTTAATAAAATATATACAGAATATGAAATATATTTAATTCGATTTATTTATTTTATTTCATTTCCTTTTGTTTTGGAAGTGATGGGTTTCATTGGGTACATGACAGTTACTGAAGAGAAAGACTATTCAGTAATATAATGTGTTGGCCATCAGAGTTTTCAACCAATGAATTATAGATTTAAAACTTTGTTCCTGATTTGTGTCAAGTTAATATTTTTACTGTTTAATAGTTTTCTCATTAATATATAATTTACCAAGCAAGTTGAGTTTAAATACAGAAAAAGTAAAAAATAAACTAAATTGAAGTTCAGTGTAATAACAGATTTTATTTTTCTCCCAGTGTTTAATGAACATTCTTTCCCACTTTTTCATCAATTCCATCTTAACATGGACTGGATTTCAAGTAATTTTTGTAGTTGGTTCTTTCTGTTCTTCATGGTTAAATTATTTTTATTTTGTTAAGCCTGCCATAATTTTTGCTCATTTGTGGAAACTTTTATGATTTATTTTATTTTGTCTGTGTTCTGTGATTTCACAATCCCACAAAGACTCTGCCCCAAAATACACTTTCCAGCACATTTGAAGAGGAGTGAAATCACATCAATGGATATTTATTTCTGAAGTTCAGAGCTTTGTTGCCTGAATGTCACATTAAATTTTATCCATCTCTTCCTTATTCAGATGCAAAATTATTTTCTGATAGTTTGAAAAAAAATCTTACAGATCGTATTTTCAAAACACTAATCTTAAAGCCCCTCTATAGCTTCTCTTAGCCAAGGAATTAATGCAAAACTTGTAACATTGTCTATGAGGCTCTAAACAGAAGTGCTTGCCTCTCCACAGTAGCTTCTGCTCATCTATCTCTACTACCTGCCTCTCTGAGTATCAGCTCTTGTCTACCTCTGGTCCCCACCTACCTCTCGAGCTCCTTCTCATCCACCTCACTTTGCCTCTTTTGTGCCACAGTGGACACAAGACCTTCCCTTACTTCAAATCGGGATGCTGCCCTGTGTGGAATGTTCACCATTCCCCATTCTTCTCTTTGCTTAGAGCATTCACTCATTTCAGCTCAGGTTCCTTCCTCACGGTAGCTTCCCTGACACTAGGCAGAATCTGATCTCAAAGAAAAGTGTCCATTTTCTTTAGCACACTTTTCTGTTTGTATTGTATATTTGTTCAGCACAAGACAGCAAAAAGGAAATGTTGGGGAGTGGAGAGGTTTGCTAGATATGCACATTAGATATCTAGTTGGCATGATTTATTTTTTAATATATATGTTAAATTTTAAAAATGCATCATATTTCAGATTTTTGTAAAATAAATGAATAATGGGGATTAAAAATCTATTTGCTAATAGTTTGTTCTTGGAAAACACTATTATTAAATACTTTACACATATATTTTACTTCCAAGGGTAGTACTTAAAATATTTAGCAACCCGTAAGGTATAGGCATCAATAGTCAAACGGATGCCAGACCATCTACTTAATAGTCATACCAGCTGTATATCAGCCATGCATACAAATATTATGTAAATTTTTCTGCTACATAGTATCTTAGAAGGATGGGACGCTGTGGTTAGGATATTTTCTACTAAACAGATCACACCATTGAAAATGATGGAACCTGAAATTAAACTCACTTAGGCAAAAAAATATATATATATATGTATATATATATATATGATTTCATAAAATCAAACTGCAGGAACAAAAGGATTCAATTAGTTTTCAGGGATATCTTCATCAATGGAGAGTACCACCTTCATGACACTTTTATTATCTCAGGTCTCTCTTCTGTTCTATTTTAAACATGAATCACATAATAAAATAGCCTATTGTCCCAGGACCTCGTATACCCACTAGGATAACAACAAAAAAAAATAGACCTTTGATCTGGCTGCTCCTAGGGTTAAAAATTTCAGGGAATGTCACTAATTGGCCAGGCCTATTTCAATTCTATGTCTGACTCACCTTCAATCAGGTGAAATTTATTGCAGATGGCAGGACCTATTCTCTCTATATGAATAGAATAGAGAGAAAGTGCATAATCTGAAGTAATGGAATGGAGATGTTCTGAGCAGGCCAAACAAAAGATGTCCTGTATATTTTCCTACTATGGACTGGATAGAATATTCGGGGACGAGTATCTACTCTGTTTATGGTTTCCTTTGGCATCATAGAATGATAATTTGATGGTGAGGGGGAAGTACCAACATATACTTGAAGTTTAAGGAACTTTAAGGAATAAATAAGATTGAAAATAAAAATGCGAGAATTTAGAGGCCGTGAAGAAGCACAATTATATAACACATCAAGAGACACTCAATGCCATTCTTAAATAAGTGGAAAGAGAAGTAACAACATCCTATCATTTTTATCCATCCAAATGTCAATGATTAAAAATATAAGTACATCATTTTAGAGACTGTGCAGGAAAGCAGGATCACACACACATTCTTAATAGGAGTGTAAATAGAAGCATGCCCTGGAATTCAACTTGACAATATCTAAATAAAACAATAATAATACAAACTTTACCATATGACCCCTTTTCCACTCTTACAAGTCTGTCTATTTTATAGACATATCCTAATATGCACAAATAGTCAGATACATAAGATATTGCAAGTATTCCATAAAATAACAAGAAACTGGATACAACTTTAATGTATATCAGTAAGGGATTGGTTAAATGAGCCATGGTACTGCCACAGAACACTCCGTAGAGTGGAATATGCAGGTAAATTTTCAATTAAATAAATAGCTAGCTAGCTAGCTAGAATATATACACACGATGATAATCAATATATAATACCATGAGGGAACAATAAATGTGGTGCAGAGGAGTGTTTTCAATATATTCCCATTAATGTAAAAAAAAGTATATGTATTTTCATACATTTATATATGTACTTGATACATTTATTTGTATATGGAAAATTAATTTTAGTTTTAATTTTAATTAAGAAAATTTGACAAAGCTATTGATGTTTCTTTTGGGGACAGGAAGTAAGTGTCTGGATGTCAAAAAATTACTTTCCGTTATATACTATTTGAACTCTTGGGACTTTATAGTTTGTGCCTTTGCACTTAACTATTTTTCTCAAACTAAAATGATAGTTAAACAAGAAAAAATGATCAAGGAAAAACATGGCTAATTTTTCTGTGTGCCTATTGATAAAAATTAATCATATTCAAATATCATGTTACCTTGTGTAGCACAGTAATATAATTCTAACCAAAAGATTAGAATCCTGTTATTACAGCATAACCAAAAGACAGGGATGTAAAAATGGCAACATATAGACATCTGTGGGTAAATAACCCACCCTTTAATATCTCACCTTTGCCTTAGTCTTGAATTATTCATAAACAAGAAGGATTCATAATTAGTAGTTTAACCTGTAAAAGAATGTAAATTAGTGTGGCAGATTTGAGTTATGTACCCCCCACAAAAAAAGATGCTCTGGGAAAGCTTAATCCATTCCTGTGGGTGTAAACTCACTGTAAACAGGAACTTTTAAAGATGTTATTTTTAGTTCAGGTGTAGACAATTAAATCAGGATGGGTCTTAATTCTATTACCAGAGGCCTTGTAGTAAAGCAAACATCAAGGGGAGGAGCCAGAAGCGGGAAGTCAGCGGAATCGGAAGGGAAAGGAGAGAATATGCACATAACGGGAAAGCTTAGGAAAGGTATCAAGGCATCTCTGGTAGCCAGCGCGAGAATGCTGACGACTTTGGGTGGAAAGAGTTGCCTGGCTGAGTTTGGACTTCTCCTAGCAGCCTCACAACCGTGAGTAAAAAAAAATTCTGGTTGTCAGAGTAGCCGGGAAATTAAGACAGTTAGAAAGAGGCTTTAGTAAAAGAGAAGGCAAATTTGTTCTATTTGACAACAAACAGTATTTTTTATATTTGTTGTTAGAGAATCTCTGGGTGCTGTTTCTTTTTTGCTTGCTTGCTTGCTTGCTTACCTGCTGGTTTTTTGTCCCTATCAGGAGAAACAATATGGGTATAGTTTATAGAAACCACACTTCTTATTAACTAATCACATTGGCCTATTCAATTCGATTTCTGGAAAAACCTGAGTAAAATTTATAGCCAACGGGTCACAAATGCATGTAATATCATGGCACACATTTTATGTAGTAACTTTACTTTTGACTCCTTATTTTTGAATTATCTTCCTTTTATCTCTTGATTTATGTTTAGCAAATTATTCTGCTTGCTAAATTGTGTAATTAGCTATATTTTGGAAGAATGCAGTCCAATCAACTATCTTTTTAGCTGATTTATTTTTATGTAAAATGATTTGTATTATATAAAGTGACACAGAGGGTATATATAAGTGTACTTTTGACCTATAGACTATGAAAGATGCCCATGCGTACAATTGTGTAGGAGATATAGAAGCAATGCCAAATCTCCCTGGATTCTTTATTTTATACCTTTCAGGGTTTCTTATTTGGTACTTATAGATAACCCTCTTCTCAACCAAAAGATGGCCATTGACTGAAATAAGCAGAGGGTAAGAGTGTGGACTCTGGTTCAGAATATTTGTATCTGTGTATTAATTTCTTATTGCTGCTGTGACAAATTACCACAAACTTAATGGCTTAATACAAGATATGTTTTTTTTATTTTACCTTATATAGATCAGAAGTCTGACACATGTCACTGGGAGAAAAACAAGGTGCCAGAAGAGTGCATTCTTTTTTGGAGACTCGCCGGGAGAATCTGTTTCCTTGGCTTTCAGCTTCTAGAGGCTTCCCATAGTCCTTGGTTCATGGCTCCCTTCCTCTATGTTCAACGCCAGCACAGTGGTCGAGTCCTCATAGCACATCATTGACCTCTCATTTTGCCTTCTCCTCTTTCACTTTTCAGGACCCTCATGATTACATTGAGCCCACCCCTATAATACAGGATAGTCTTATTATTTTAAAAAGCCAGCTGCCAACCTTAATTCCATCTGTATCCATAGTTCCTTGTTTTCTTTCCCATATAACCTAACATATTTACAGATTCAAGATATTAGTATGTAGATATTTGGGGGTGAGTCATTATTCTCCCTCCCAAAGTCAGCCTCCTGTTATTAGAATTTTTCCATATATTACACCTTTGAAAGCCTCAATTCTCCTTATAAAGTAAGCATAATCATCCTAGCTTTATTGATATGCTTTTATGATCAAATGTGGTAATGTATATAAATTGGTTAGTGTAAAACCTAACAAACAAGAAATATTCAATGAATATTAGTTATGGCATTACTGATAGTAAATAAAATTAGAGGATAAGGAGAAAGAGAAAAATCATTAAGGATAAAAATGTTTTTTGTCTTTTCCTCCTGCATTTTTATAACTTGCTGATTGGCTATGAATAGTTGGTGTTAAGGTACTTGGAAAATACTGACACATAATTTGGAGAAGCGTGTCATTAAGATCATTTTTATGTTGTAGTACTGTTGACAAAATGTATAATCATAAAAACATTAGACTGTTTAACAGTATTTCTGCTACACCAGAGCTTAGACACAGCCCAGATAGGCCCACAGATTGTGATCACTGTCCAGAAAGACCCCGTGGACATTTCAAGGATGTCAGAATCACTCTGGCATCGGCCATGGAAGCAGATGCTATCTGCATCTGTTTTTCTCTGACAGTCACTGAAGATGGCAGAAAAAAAGTCTATATTTTAACACAAGCTGCTTAAATATTCAAGAACATATTTGATTGTCAATCCACTTTAAAAAATGATTTGAAAAAATGAGATTATAGGAAATATAAATTTTTAAGCCAACGAGACATATTATTTTCTGAATTTGCCTATGAATAAATATATTGCCTATGTTTCTTAATCAATTACTCTCAATGGACTCTGACAGTATTTTTAAGAGAAAGGGAAAGGAAAGATAACTATTCTTTCATAAGGAGATAATTGTTCTTTCATTTTAAAACTCATGCCGGAAATATTGACCAATTTCACCATATATCTGTACTAGTAACCTACAGTTTTTGTAAGATTAATTTACATAATTAATCTATCTCCTTCAATTTTTAATTTCTTTTTTCCTAACCTTGTTAACTTTGCTCCCATCCCATAGGTTAGGAATTTTAAGTAGACTCAAAGATATGATTGCCTCTCAAGCGCACTGAAGAAATCCTACCTATGTAATTTTCTAAGGGGTCCTTCTTAACATGATTTTGTCATTCCCGGGTGGCAGAAGATTGAAATGCAATTATAATATTTTATACATTCACCCAGTCCAGATGGTCTATATGTAAAACTAACTGGAGGACACCTTTAATGTTGGGAATTTATGACAATAACTTATAGGAGAATAACTGCACTTACTGAGCAATAATTTAAGGTGGATTTAAACAAAATTTTATACAATAATTAGAAATAGGATGTAGTAGATTCAAAGTAAGAGATGTTTGTTGATAAATTATTTTTTCTTTAAATTGATAGAGAGCGTTCCTAGACTGTGGTAGAATGTAACTTTCTTGCAACATTACATTTACATAGCATACTTAACAGAAAGTGATCCTCTCTACTTCTTGCGTTCTATTCAGTATTTTAGTCATCTTTTTAAGATGGTTACTGCTGTCAGTATGATTTGCAATAATGGTTTCCCCTGATTTTATTTGGTTGTAGCAATGACATCTATATAAGTTTGCATGGATATAGAACATTTTAGTCTCTAAGCAGAGTATTCTGAGTTTTGGAGGAGATAGTAAATCCTTGATGCCTGTCCAAATATGACATAGTAACTATTATAGGCAGGAATGAAAGAATAACATGCAAATTCCTACAGGAAATGTTAAGAAGTGTCCTTTCCAACAATCAGTGGTTGCTCACAGATCTTGTTTAACTGCTCCTTACCAGAACAGTCAGGCTACACTGATCACAGCCTAAAATGTCCTTGAAAAAGATGACTGTGATTTGAAGACTAATTATGCATAGTAGTATAGAGGCAAAGTTCTCTCTCTCTTTTTTTAAATGAAGAGTTCAATGTTTTCATAAATTAAATACAAAAAGAATCCCAATAGATTATTTTAAATATATGAACTCACAAGTACAGTTTAATACCTGAATCAAAACTTACTGGGTTTCTAAAATAGGATATGGTAAACTAAATATATATATAAAAGGTAAACCATATTTAATGTGAAGTGACATATTGTATAAAATCTATTCTTCTACTTTTTTCTCCTTCCAGAATTATATACATTTATGAAACTGAACATTATTATAAAATATACATAAGTATTAGATACATAATTATTTATTATTTTGGACCCTACCTTCTTATCTATTTATACCTATATTCAGATTATAGCCTAGTTTTGAAAGAAAAAGTAAAATCAGTATCGAAGAAATTACTTGGAGAGAAAGCAAGGTTGTCCATTCAAGAACATCTTAATTCTACAGGTATTTGAAAGTGGTGGGCGTGTGAACTTAATTGGGAATAAAGCACAAATAAGAAAGTAAAATACCCTATTGAAAGTGTAATGTAATTAAGCCTGCAATGCAACACACAAAAATTTCACTTATTTCCTTTACCAAATGAATCATTATACCTTTTTAAAAAGTTGATTTGGTTGAAATCCTTTCATTACAGCCAAAATAATTAAATGCAAATAATTCTTCTTATATGTATAATATTTTACAGTAACTATATAATATTTTTAAAGCATTAGATGTCCTTTTATATCAATATATTGCATCTCCTTTACATATGAAACATGTTTAACTTTAAAAATTAAAAATACATGAGATTATTATCATTAACATTTCAGTAATAAACCAAACAATGTTTTGAAATATACAGTAACTTGACTAGGAGCATAATTTTCTAATTAATATAGAACTAGTAAAACCCTTAAATTATCACCAACATTCATATTAAGGATTTTTCTCATTAGTTAGATGCACAGTTCCAAAGTATGAAAGCTATCTTTGAGAAAAGGTAATAATTTAATGTATAAGATATATATATTAATAATCAAAGCAAATATTTGGTTACTAGGCCAGACATTTCTCTCAGTAATCTTATTGAGATTTATTTTTAGACTTTTAGATCTCCAAGTATTATAATTTAAATCTATTCAAATACTAATATACATAAATTATATAACACATTGGAGAATACATTAAAAGTAGTAATTCTATTAAAATGATATAGATGCATTTTTCTAGATCTAAGAAAATGGTTTGCCTTAAGATCATTTTCTATAATGAATCCAAGTTTTAATAAATAGAAATTCAATACTAGGTAATAGAATGATAATTTAATCTAATTAATTAATGTTCTTATTAGTAATATAACTCATTATATTTATTACACAGGTGAATAGTCACTATTTTAGGACAGAAAATAAAATACATTAATTAGCTTGTTATTAATTAATTCATATGTTTTTATTAAATGGCTTTTTAAAAGCTCTAAATCAGCCTTGTCCAATAGAACTATAAGTCAAAATGCATATTTAATTCAACATTTTCTGGAAGCCACTTAAAATTAATTTTTATAATCTATTTTTAAACCAACGTATTCAATATGACTTCTACATGTAATCAATATGAAGTTGTCATGGGATATTATTGGGATATTATTAATGGGATACTTTTTTTTTTCAAACTAAGTCTTTGAACTCTGGTGTGCATGTTACACTTAAAATACATTTCAGTTTGGTCTGAGCTTCTGCGGGAGCTCTTTCATGTGTTCAGTGTGTCTAGTGGCCTCCATATTATAAAGGGTAGCTCTAACTTTAAGCCTAATCAATAACCTACGTAGTAGAAAACATACACTCTTCATACCTGAAAGACTGTTGATGATGTAATAAAATGCTTTCAAATATATGGCACCTGTCAGTAGTAACAGATGTCTAGACCAGTTTTAGGGAAAGGACCTGTAAAATAGAAACAGGGGAGGGACTGAGAGAAGCAAAAGAACTGCTAGTCTGTCCAACCCTAGAGTCCTGCTTTGACTTGTGAAGGAGTGTGCGCACACACACACACACACACACACACACACACACACACACACACATATGGAAGGGAAGGCTTCTTTGCGCTGGGTGATGATCAACACAATCAGAGTAAATTGAAATGTACAGTAACTTGACTTAGAGGGTAATTTTCTAATTAATATGGAACTAGAGAAACTATTCAAGGGGAAGTTTGTGTTCCCCTTGTGAGAGTATTCAAGGGGAAGTATGTTTCCCCAATTTTCAGAGATGCCATCCTATGACGCCTAGATTGAGAGAGCTGGTGCTCACTCCGCGGTTGTGTCCGCCAGCTGTGCCACCCTAAGGTCTCCTGTTACCCAGGGCAGGGGCATAGGTGAATCCAGGTCAGAGTCATAGGAAAAACAAGGAGCCGCGCAGCCAATCGGATGCGGAGAGCAGGTCTCCCGAGAGGGAAGTCGGGGTGGGGAGACCTCGAGCTGCCGGTGTGTCCGGCTCCCTCCTTCCCCAGGATCTCTAACAGCGCTTCTCCATCTCTTCGCAGGCTTGGTGGCGGAGCGCTGGGAGGGACCCAGAGCAGGGGAGGGGAGGAGCCCGGGACGCAGGTCCCGGCGCGCCCAGCAGCGCAGGGGGCGCTCTTGATCCGCGTTTGGCCGCCCCTCTGGCCCTTGCCCGCCCGATCAGCCCCCTAGGAGTCTTCCGGTGCCGGCTTGCTCTGCCCACCAGAGAAGCTGCCCACGGTCTACCGGGGGCATTTGCATCCGGACGCCAAAACCGAGAGTCCGTGCCGAGGGCTGCTGTGGGCATTGGGCGAGCAGGGGCTGGGCAGAGCGGGGGCTTCTCTGTCCGGCAACTGCGGGCGGTTGCCGGGTCTCGGACCCTCTGATGGGGGCGGCAGAGGGTGAGGTCCTTTCAGCTTCATTTTGGGTTAGAGCCACCCTGGGGGGGGGGGGCAACATTTCGGGCTAGGAAATCGACCAACAACGATTCGGCCTTGGCAAGCGTCGCTCCTCCTTGAGAGGAGTCAGCGCAGACAGAGGCTTTTCCCGGGAGGCTGGACGTGCGGGTGGGCGCTGGCCTGAACTCTGCAGGCAGGAAGGCATCATACGCCGAGGGGGGCGTTCTCCGTCGGTCTTGCCAAGGATGTCGCGCGGGTGCGACCTTTGGGTCTTATGCCTGTCCGGACCCCACGGGGTTGGGATGTCGCCTTCCTCCATACGTTCGAAGGAATCGGATTAACCAACCGTTAATCAACCACCTCCGCATCCCTTTCCTAGCTACTCTGGTCCCGCGGGAGGTGTGGGCGCAGCCACTTCGCCACTTCAATCCCCATGGCCTTTTGCCCGGCACCCGGAATTTGAGTCACCGGTAAAACGAGGAGATTTTCTGGCAATGCTCACCTGCGCTGCCACAGAAAGTCAGAAAGTCGTGGAGATAGGGGAAGGGGAATTATAAGCAAGTTGTTTTGGAGGCATTCTTGCTTGGTTCAGTGAGAGGAATTCCCCTCTCCCCCCAATCCAAAAGCATTTTGAGGGAACCCTGAGCTTAGGAAGCGTCAGTAAAGCCTGCTTATTTGGGGTAGGGATGGGGGGTGGAATTAAAGTTGATCTCTGGTGCTAACGTTTTTCTAAAGTCGCTGAAAGTTCTGTCCTCCCCTCCCCTCCAACCCACCCTCGGCTCCCGGTGTCTTCCCCGGCTTCCAACACCACTTTGGTAAAAAGCTGGGTATATTTCGCAACATTTCTGTCGCTGTTGCTAGTTTACAAAGTTGTCAACGTTATTATAGTAATGCCTCTCCAAAAGTTTGGTCAGACCCTCCCAGCTCAGGACCAACGTTGGAGGAGGAATACCAAGCTCTAGAAGCTCGTAATGAAGCCTCTGGGTGAACTGTGCTAGCTGGGAGAGGAATGGAGTGACGCAGAAGAGCAGGCAGATATTTGTATTGTCAGTGATCAAACCCACCCCCGCCCCCACCTTCACCCCCGCGGACACACAAACACCCCAAGTGTTTCCCCTGGACAGCCGCTAGAGGGAGCGGAGCGGTTCATTTGGGCAGTTGAGCAAAATGCAACAAATACGGAGTCTGCTCTCTGGCGGAATTTGTGTTCATGCCATTTTTAAAAGGGTTTGAGTGACTGTGATCAAGGATACCCTTCCTTGGTTAGGTTGGAACTGCGCAAGGTGTGTGTGTGTGTGTGTGTGTGTGTGCGCGCGCGCGCGTGTGTATCTATCATGTCCTTTGGTCTTGGGTCTCTACATTCTGTTACACCCTTTTCAAGTCTCAAGATCCACAGCATAGAGCAACGAGGGCACTTAATTTGTGTACTCAGATGGTAATTTGCTTTCCCTGAAGGGAAGTCGAGCAAAGGGCTGCAGGAATGTCAAATCCAGTTTTCTGGATTATTTCTCCACCTCTCTTTAAGCTGATTTTTTACCTTTAAAAACATAGCTGATTTATCACTGTGCTGGCAATAAAATGTAAAAATTAGTTGGAAACACATTTGATCATTTTACACAGGGAAAGGAGACATGATCCATTTTTCATTGTATTTCTGAGTCTGGGAATTGCATTCCTTACCACCAACCTGGAAATTGTTATAAAAACCTTGGAAAATCCCCCTTATAGTAACCTATTGCTTTATAAATACTACTTCCTTGTGTAAAGGCTCTTGAATTACTAACATAGGTATGAAAATCAACTAAGAAAACGATTAAGGGTCATTTGAACAGTTGAATAGTTTTATTAATTGCGACTCTTGACTTTGGAAGTAGACATGTAGGGGCTAAAGGGAAGATTGAATGTTACCTTGTTTGGAATTTCCATACTGGAAAGTCTAATCCTTTACATGTGAAACGCGTCTCGGTGGATTTTAACTAACTTTGTGGAATGAATCCAGAATGCTGATTCAAACGAGCCAGATGTGGAAAGTGATCTCCGTGAAAACCAGGTGTTGAGCGCCTTGGTGACACCATATGGGATGCGCGCGCGCGCAGCGTGGCCAGAGCCCTCTCCACGCAGCTGTGGCTCTGTTCAATTCGGCAGCGCACCCACGGCAGAAATGCCACCAGTACACTGTCGCCGATGATGGGCTCCGGTGGTTGATGCTCCGCAGCGCCACCAGCGCTGTTTTCTCCCCGAAACCACCCTCAACCGTACTAGCAACAGCTCGTCCTATGTGCACTGCAATCCGCTGGGCGGGGAGCCCTGGCGCTCAACCCAGGATCTCGTCTGGTGCTGGCGTCCATTCAGGCCCTTAAATGTCTCAGTCCCTGCGCAGGAGGGAACAGACTTTGTAGCAGTCACTTTGCCTGAAGGGAGAAGTGTCTCTGCTCTTACAGGCGGCAATTCGGGCTCTACTCGCTCTTGCTGGCTCTGCGTTTATCTCTGTCCTCTTTGCATCGAGTCCCCGCCAGCCTCTCCAAAGGGGAGGTGCATTTGGTACTTGTGCTCCGGGCGTGAACCAACAGGACTTCCCATGCTCTGTGGTTTTCCGGTGGACTCAGGAACAAGGATTGTGAAGTGCGCTCGAGAATCGCTCGAGGACCTGGGAGCTTCCTCTCTCTTATTTTCGTGGGGGTGATTTTCTAACTGCTTGTGAAAGCGGCCTCTCCGCCTCCGCACCTGCAACTTGTTTTGGTTTCTTCTCAGTCCTGTGAGTGCTGTTCCAACATCAAAGTTTTTCTCCGTTACCCGAAAAAATATATCCTTTTAATCCATAATTCTCCTCCCCCCTGCACTGTCTCTGCCAGTCCTCTCTGTGCGGTGAGTGGATAGCGGGGCGCGCAGTGTGGCAGCGGCGACGGAGATTGGCGCGATCAGGCGAAGCAGAAGGGAAGGAGCTGCTGCCAGGGGCTCCCTGGGTGACCCTTTGGCAGGCAGAGGAACTGGATAAGGGCGCAGAAGAGGAGCTGGAACCTCTCGGAACTCCGATATCTGAAAACTGGATTTTAATGATCATTCTGGTTGTGCGTCTCTGTCTCCTCTTCTTATTTGGTAACTAGTGGAGAGAAGCGCTTGGCTGGAGCGCTCTGCGGGACCCAGACTCCTAGGCTGCTCGGGATCTGTGCGTCTGTTGCTGCAGAAGGAGCAGAGGGAAGGACGCCAGCATATGCTTACAGGAGCCCCGAGGTAGGCAAGGGTGTGGGAGTCTGAATGGAGCGCTCAGCTCAGATTCCAAGAGAGGGTGTCAGGTTTCATGGAGCCAAGGCCTTCTTCTCTCCCTCATCTCTCATCGCACCCTCCTTTTCGGATGCAGGCTCAGGAATAACCAAACCCAGGACACCCTCGAGGTGGACTGTCTTTCCCTGGCTCATCGCCTGAATGCCTTGCCCCCTGCATTTGGTCATATTGGGCATACGTGAGCTTCTCCAGAAAGTTGATAGCAGGCAGATCTTAAGGAGGTCTAAGCTGATTTTATTCAGTTTCTTGAAAGATGTGTTTCCTGAGGGTAAGAATTATGGGAAATAAGTGTCAGTGTCAATAGCAGCTTGGAAATCATCTTCATTTTTCCCTAAAAGTTTTCCCCCTGCAAGTTTTCTTATGATTCATATAATATAGTGCATAGAGATGTGGCTTGCTCCAGTATGTGCAAACCTGAGTGGTGCCTCACCCCCTTCTATTTTAAAATATTAGATGTGAAGGTCATGGCAGTTTTCTTTCTTTTTCCTTCCCTTCTTTCTACCTTCCTCCTTTTCTCTTTCCCTCCCCCCATCTCTCTCCCTCTCTCTCTCTCTCTCTCTCTCTCTCTCTCTCTCTCTCTCTCTCTCTCTCTCTCTCTCTCTCTCTCTCTCTCTCTCTCTCTCTCTCATTCCTGTGCTGCCTAAGTAACAAACCACTGTGAGTGTAAAGAGAATGGAACAGTTTTACAAACTGCAGGGATTATAAAATATTTTGCAGTTTTCAGCCTTGCCTGAACTTTTAATTTAAATACATGGTCCTTTTTGGTTGAGAGAGGTAACTTGATGTAGAACTGAATCTGGGGTGCAATCCAGCATGGGAAGATTTTGTACATAGTGTGTGTAAATGATCCCTACTGTTGCATATTAGCTAATAACAAGAATTACATGAAGTGATAAAAATAGCCCTTGATAATTCTGCAAATGATATTTGTGAACTCTGGGGAAATAAAAAAGAAAAATCAAAATTGAAACTTATGTGGCAAGTATATGGATGCATAAATGAAAACAGAAAGACAAGTTAACTTTAAGTGGGTGGTTTATTGACAATCAGTGCCTGGGATTTCATATCTACATATGGTAATCAGTGAAATAAATGAACCAGTTAGTATTCTGAGCTTTCAGTACTTGGTTCTATAGAGAGACTGCTGTTACATTTCATTTCTGATTTCATTTGTGGGAATCGAATAATGTTGGATGCATTTTTTTCACTTCGTTACACCTGTGAACTGTAGATTCTAGGATGCCCTGTAAAGCAAGGGAGACAAGATCCAAGATCTAGCCTCATTGAACAATATCATATCTGTTCTGCAAAGTATGCTTCACTTAATGTGCAATTAGTGGGATCTAGAGCTGGGT